>NC_035441.2:179650345-179950345 GCF_002127325.2 Helianthus annuus
ATTGTATGAAGTTTATGGCTAAACAATTTGCAAAGGTCCTACCCGACATTGTTAGCAAGATCCAAACCGATTCACCCCATGGTTCGGTCGACTCAAAGGCCGACAAACCCAAATCGACCTTCCAATTTAAGCACTTCATGGCTTGTAAACCCTTAGAATTTACCGGCAAGAATGGCGCTACCGCCATGATGAACTGGTTTGATGCCATCGAGCTTACCTTCTTGCAAAGTGGTTGCCCTGACGAACTAAGAACCTTGAATGCAACCGGTGTGTTTCGTGAAAAGGCACTTGAGTGGTGGACAACTGAGCGTAACAAGAGAGGAAACGAGGTCGCACACGCTATGCCGTGGGACGATCTCAAACAACTTATGAAGGATCACTTTTGTCCCCCTCACGAACTCCAAAAGTTGGAAAATGAATTCTGGAACCTCACGCAAAAAGGGAGTGACATGGATGGTTTGATTACACGCTTCAAGCAGCTTAGTGTTCTATGCCCTGGTCAAGTAGAAACCGCCCCCAAAACCGTGGCCAAATTCATTCGTTGTGTTGCACCTTCTTTAACAAACCATCTTGCATCTGCCAACCCTCAAACCATTGAAGACGCGTACCGCATAGCTACCGAACTTAACAACAATTGTGTTCTTCATGGAACCTTTGACAAGGTTTCAACAAAGAATGCGCACCAAGCCACCATTGACTCCCCTAATGAGTCTAAACCCTCTCAGCAATCTAAGAGAAACCAAGGCAAGAAGCGGAAGGCTTCAAGCCAAAACTGCGCGGTCGTCACTCCGCCAAACCCACAACCCCTTCAAACTGTGCCTGCTTTCGATGGTGAACGCAAGGTTTATACTGGAACGCACCCAAAGTGCGACAAATGCCGATATCATCACCCCCCAAACGCTCATTGTCGAAAGTGTGACAAGTGTGGCCGGTATGGGCATCTCTCGCCATACTGTCGTATCCCCCCACAGGCCTACCAAAACCAAGCTCTTTTGGCTCCAAATCAAGTCGCCCCTGTGCGAGCATGCTTCACGTGTGGTGATACCAACCACATGGCCAATGTGTGTCCTCAACGATATCAACCACAACAACCTCGACAGCAACAACCACAGCCACAACCCCAACAACAACAACAGGTTCAAGAACCCGCTAGGGGTCGAGCTTTCCTTCTCACCACAGCTCAGGCTAAAAATGCAAACGACGTCATCACTGGTACGTTTCTCATTAACCATGTCTATGCTTCATGCCTATTTGATACTGGTGCCGATAAAAGTTTTGTGTCGTTAGAATTCGAGTCTTTGCTCAAGTGTAAACGCTCTAAGTTGCCAAAATCTTTCGCTGTCGAAGTTGCTAATGGTAAAACCGTCAAAGTCAATTCTGTTCTCTCCAATTGTTCACTAATCCTTAACGATCATACGTTCTCAATCGATCTCATACCTATGCAAATGGGTAGTTTCGACGTCATAGTAGGTATGGACTGGCTTAGGCGAGTTCGTGCTGAAGTTGTCTGTTCTGAGAAGTTTATTCGCTTGCCTCTTCCAAATGGTGATTCTCTACACGTCTATGGTGAAAAGCCTTCTCAAGGCCTTAAGCTTATGTCATGCATCAAGGCAAACAAGTGCTTACGCAAGGGTACCTTCGCCTTTCTCGCCCACATCGTGGAAAAGAAGGATAAAGGCCCAAGCATAAGTGACGTTCCTGTTGTACGTGACTTTCCGGATGTATTTCCCGAAGACCTTCCTGGTCCTCCTCCTGCTCGTTCTGTCGATTTTCGCATCGATTTAGTGCCTGGCGCTACGCCTGTCGCTAAGTCCCCCTATCGTTTAGCACCCTCTGAGATGCAAGAGCTCTCGAGTCAACTTCAAGAGCTTCTTAACAAAGGCTTCATACGCCCTAGTACTTCTCCTTGGGGCGCTCCCGTTTTATTCGTCAAGAAGAAAGATGGGTCCTTTCGTATGTGTATTGACTATCGTGAGCTCAACAAGCTTACTATCAAGAATCGATACCCTCTTCCTCGCATTGATGACCTCTTCGATCAATTGCAAGGCGCAACCTGCTTTTCAAAGATCGATCTTCGTTCTGGGTATCATCAACTTCGAGTACTCGAAGAAGATGTGCCTAAAACCGCCTTTCGTACGCGTTATGGTCATTATGAGTTCGTGGTCATGCCCTTTGGTTTGACCAACGCACCTACTGTCTTTATGGACTTAATGAACCGCGTGTGCAAAGCATACTTGGACCGTTTTGTGATCGTCTTCATCGACGATATCCTCATCTATTCCAAGACGCAAGCAGAGCATGAGCAACACTTGCGCCTTATTCTTGAACTCCTTCGTACTGAACACCTATATGCCAAATTCTCCAAGTGTGAATTTTGGTTACAAGAAGTTCAATTCCTTGGTCACACTGTCAACAAACTTGGTATTCACGTTGATCCCGCAAAAATCGAAGCTGTGAAAAATTGGGTCGCACCTAAATCTCCGTCCGAAATCCGTTCGTTTCTTGGTCTTGCTGGTTACTACCGTCGTTTTATCTCCAACTTTTCGAAAATCGCTGTTCCTTTGACCTCCTTGACTCAAAAAGAGAGACCTTTTGTTTGGGGTCCCGAACAAGAAGAGTCTTTTCAAACGCTCAAGGACATGCTTTGCAATGCTCCTATCCTAACGCTTCCTGATGGTAACGATGATTTTGTCGTGTATTGCGACGCTTCAAACCTTGGTCTTGGTTGTGTCCTTATGCAACGTGACAAAGTTATCGCTTACGCATCGAGGCAACTCAAAATTCATGAGAAAAACTATACTACTCACGACCTTGAACTTGGTGCGGTCGTTTTTGCATTGAAGATTTGGCGACACTACCTTTATGGTACTAAATGTGTAGTCTTCACCGACCATAAGAGCCTTCAACACATCTTCAATCAAAAAGAACTAAACATGCGTCAACGTCGTTGGGTGGAATTGTTAAACGACTATGACTGCGAAATCAAATACCACCCGGGTAAGGCGAATGTAGTAGCCGACGCCCTGAGTCGTAAAACTCACGTCCAAAGTATCCGTTGTTTCCAACTCGTCCACGATCTTCAAAATCGCATACGTAACGCCCAGTATACATCCGTTAATGAGGGTAACCTCTACAACGAAATGCAATGTGGTGCTGAGAATAGTCTTGTGTCCAAACCCGATGGTATTCTATACTATCTCAATCGCATCTGGATTCCCAATCGTGACGATCTTCGCAATTTCCTGATGAAGGAGGCCCATAACACGAAATATTCTATTCACCCTGGTGCCGATAAGATGTACCATGATATGCGTACTTCCTATTGGTGGCCTGGAATGAAGAAGGATATAGCCACCTTCGTTTCTAAATGTCTTACGTGTTCCAAAGTAAAAGCCGAACATCAACGTCCCCCTGGCTTGCTCGAACAACCAATAATTCCCGTTTGGAAGTGGGAGAGCATTGCCATGGATTTCATCACTAAGCTTCCTCGCACTACAGCTGGTCATGACAGCATATGGGTCGTCGTTGACCGATTGACCAAATCAGCTCACTTCCTCCCCATTCGTGAAGACTTCAAAGTCGAGAAATTGGCTAAGGTCTACATGAAGGAAATCATCTGTCGTCATGGGACGCCCATTGATATCATTTCTGACCGTGATGCTCGCTTTACGTCTCGTCTTTGGGAAACTTTTCAATCTGCTATGGGTACTAAGCTTAACCTTAGCACCGCCTTCCATCCTCAGACTGACGGTCAAACCGAGCGTACTATCCAAACCTTAGAGGATATGCTTCGTTCATGCGTAATGGATTTTGGTGGCAACTGGGATTCATACTTGCCCTTGGCTGAATTCTCGTACAATAACAGCTATCACACGAGTATCCAAATGGCTCCTTTCGAAGCATTGTATGGTCGCAAGTGCCGTTCGCCTATTTCTTGGCACGAGATTGGTCAAGCCCAAATCACCGGTCCCGAGCTTATACAAGAGGCTACGGACAAGATTTTACAGGTTCGAGACAACTTATTGAAAGCCAGGAACCGACAGAAGAGTTACGCTGACAAAGGACGCAAACCTATGGAATTCGAGACAGGTGACAACGTGCTTCTCAAGGTATCCCCTTGGAAAGGCGTGGTTCGATTTGGCAAGAAAGGGAAACTCGCACCTCGCTACGTTGGTCCTTTCAAGATTCTCGAAAGGATTGGCAAGGTTGCGTATAGACTGGACCTGCCTGAAGGACTCAGCAATGTACACCCTGTCTTCCATGTGTCCAACTTAAAGAAATGCCTAGCTGACGAAGGACTCCACGTTCCTCTCGAAGACTTGCAAGTCAACGAAACACTTCACTTTGTAGAAAAACCGGTCGAAATCATGGACCAAGGAACCAAGCAATTGAGGCGCAGTCGAATTCCTATTGTCAAAGTTCGATGGGAAGGAAAACGTGGCGCTGAATTTACTTGGGAGCTCGAAAGCGAAATGAAATCGAAATATCCTCATCTTTTCCCTGAGTCTTCCTAAATTTCGGGACGAAATTTCCTAAAGGAGGGGAGACTGTAACGCCCTGTGTTTTGTACTTTCTATTTATAGCTTGTCTTACTCGTGTTGCTAATTTTGGAAGCTTTGTATCATTGTACTCGTTCCTTCTAGTACTCGTTGTAAACTCGAGATTTTGATCATGAATGAAAACTTGCATTTCCTTGTTACATACTATACATACACCATAATACGATTAATCATGAGATCATTTGATACTTCTTTGTGATACTTACAAACATATGTTGAACTTGTAAATATGTGACATATACTTGTTACTTACAAACATGTTACATACTTGTACATTACACTTTTTGCCTAGTTAAATCATGTTTTATTTCATATTTCACCTTGTTACAAGTTAGGGGAAACATTGTTGCATATTATTACACAACTTAACTAATAAAATTACTCATTATAATGTTTTAGAAAAATAAAAAACTAAAGAAACATGGCAGCCCAAATTCAGCAAAATTCAGCCCCATATAGTTGGGTTTTGTGGGCTAGTTTCAAGGTGTAACCCCTTCTAAACACTTCCAAAGCCCAACCCATTGAAACCCTAATCCTTCCCCCTATAAATACCACTTATAACCAGCCTCCCTACCACTTTTGCAACACTAAAAACTCTCAAAACATCCTCCAAACCGTAGCTGAAAGCAAAGGTTCGAGTAGATTGACACCCCTTCACGAAAATGAGCATAACTCACTCAATTCTTATCCGATTCACTCGATTCTTTTTCCTACTTGCTTGTATAATCATGGGGTTCGATTCCTAGACTTCTCCTTGGAGAAATCAGACCTGGAATTGCTCCGAAATTGACCAAAAACTTTCTGTTTTGTTTCAAACTTATGCAAACTTCATCTAACTTGTGTGAAACACATCTCAAACCAATGTCCTAATGCTTACAACCCCTCTTATGGTTGGTTAAGCTTAAAAACATGGTTGAGACATCTAAATCAGAGGTTAAAACCTCATAAACTTTCTGTTTTTAATTAGGGTTTTACCCACAAGTAATGTTCAAGTGTGAAACTTGTTGAATGTGTGATGGTTGGATTAGCTTGGGCTATCCTTCATAAGAATCCACTCATTACTTGATGTTTTGCTATAGATTAGTTGTTGTTAATACCTTGATACTTGTATGTTCATGACCCTCCTTGTTGTTTATAACAACAAGTGTAGTGGTGAACAATAGAGGTGCCTAAATGGAAGCTTGTTCTTCCTACCTCATGTATGTATTCTATGACACAAAGAGGTACCTAAATGGAGACATTAATCTCCTACCTCATGCTTGAATCATAAGACTTGTAAACTATATAATATCTAAGTTATTCTATATGTATACATCTAAGTAACTAAGACTTGATGATGACTTAATAGTTATTTGTTAAGTGGACGTTACATCATCTATGACCATGCCCTTGTTACGACTCTAATGGATCTTAGAATCCATGAAATCATACCAACTCTTTTGAGTTTCAATAGTGTCAAGAACAAGAGTTATGCGTACAAGATGATTATTTTCACCTATGTTACTTTCTATATATTAAAAACTCCGAATCTATAATCTTCCGTTATACGCCAAACTCACACACCTACGTTTCCTTGTGTAGAAGGACAAGGTGCTCCGAACTAATTCATCTACAAACTTGCTCTCGGAATTTCAAGTCACCACTTGTAAACCGTGAGTATACTCGTATTTCCCCCCTTTTTACTTTTACCACTTTTGGGGTGTAACATGTTTACCTATTAACTTACACATGAACACTTTATTAAACACATGAACGTTCCTATAACATGCTTGTATACGTGATGACTTGATACTTTAAACTTGGGTTATTCTTATGTGTTGAACTTATCATTAACTTCGTACGAGCCAAACCTTGACATATGTAGCGCTATAGGATTAACGACCCGCCCGTAAACTTGAGGTTATGTCTTGAGCATATTGCGTTTTCTTGGTTTGATATGTTAGACACATGCCATATTTAAGGTTTATCTTGAATCATATGCTTGCCATGAGGAATTGATCACACTTTTTAACTTATGCTATGTACGTACCAAACTTGTATACTCGCCTTTGCTTTTGCATTGAATTGTATTTTTAAACATGTTACAGGTTGATGATGATGAAATGAAAACGGATAGCAAAGATGCCTAAATACTCACTTAGACGTTTAGGTTTAAAGTGTTGTATCAATTTTGTTTATGTTATGTTGAACAATGTTGTTATTTGCTTTTCTTGTAATGTTTTGACATTTATTTTGGAAATGAAATTTGGATTATTAAATTATTGTCACAAATAGCGTTATGATGTCTCGAGCAATCTTCACACTTCGTCTCATCCCGATGTTTCCGCCATTGGTTGGGGTGTGACATTGTGTGTGTTCTTGTTTTGTAACTAATGAGAAATAAAACTCCCTAAGGGGTATGTGTATGAAGGAGTGGGCCGAACCCAGCTTTGGGCTGCCCTTGGTTCAATCACCAACGAATGTGGGCCGAGAAGGCTTGTGCGATCGGGTTCACATCATGCAAACACATTACAAAAACATGTAACACACATTCACTTAACATAACAACATAACATTTCATTAATCACCAACGTTCACATAAACACGCAATGTTCAAACACGTTACATTAAGCACAAAGATAGGTTCGAATTACGAGTTGTCACATTATCCCCAAGTTGAAAGAAATTTCATCCCGAAATTTGGTACGTACTCACTGAGGAAGCTAGTTAAGTTGCATGGTGTCACGACCCCCGACCCCATCTAGCCGGAATCGGTGCCGTGAGCAGTCCAGTGGTACCGGTGATTATTTAAAAAAAAACATTGCAGCGGAAATTTCATCAGGACCGTGAGTTAGGAAAAATATCAGAGTTTAGAAACACCGGATTTTATTTAAATGGATGGAATAAATTCCAAGTTTTACAAAGGTAGCTTTTAATGAAAACAATATTTCTTAAGTTGATTTAATTAATAAAATAAGCCACTTCTTGAAGTCCTTCAGTGTCGGATCCCATCTTACCCCAATCTACTGTAATTACCTGAAACGCGTTTTAAAAAGGTTTTGTCAGCAGGGAAATACTGAGTGAATTATTCTAGTTACTGGAAAATGACACATTTATTATAATTCACAGTGGTAAGATCTTTTACAATGTTTCTGATATCAACCAACTACCCACAGTACTTTACCACTCGACCCATTGGCCCATACGTCCAATGGTGTCTGTGATTATGGTCATATCACCCAATGGCTGCCCCAATGGTGAAGATTATCAAGTAATGTGCACAATACCCCACATACCGGCTGTAACTTGGTGATTACATAAACTTAATCACTGTAAGTTATAATTCTGAAAATAATTTGGAGTATTGTAAAACAGTTAATAGCTCACAAACTGTGAGAAAAGAACTTATAAAAGAAGAATAACTCACAAATCAGCATGCAGGATAGAGTTAACAAACTTCCTGATTCTACTTCTTTTGATAATTAGGCATGCACTTTATTATTCTGGATCTTCTGATGATTTAATAGTTTGTTTGATTGTAAGGGTATAGTTGGGAGTATTCTTGGTAGTTAAATACATAGTTTGACAGAATGGAATACGTATTGGTGTAAAACCCAAATTAAACCTTAACGGTAGTCATGAGATTCGAACCTTAACGAATTTCACAAAAACCGGGTTAATGATCAATACAGCAGTTACGATAATTTCCCGAGATCAAATTCTCACAATGAATGACCAAGTGCAATACTTCAACTCATTTATCAAAATGACAAACGACAAAGTATAGTACTTCAACTCATTATCGAATTATCGACAACGACAAAGTACAATGCTTCAACTCATTATCGAATTATCGACAACGACAAAGCATAACCCAATGTGGGCGGCACTTAGACATTCCTTGGATATATTGATCCCGGAAATGAATCGTAATAGCGATCGGGTGATTATTGGTTAGAACACCAACGTATAGAGAGAAGAAGAAAAGAAATGAGCAAAGAAAAATGAATCCTAAGCTTCCTATTTATAGGTAGAAAATAGGAAATTTCTAGGAAGTTTCCCTTGTATTTCTAGGAAGTTTCCTATAGCTTTTCTAGGAAGTTACTTACATCTTCCAGGAAGCTTCCTACCCACAGATATCTATTATACTTTCCTAGCACCTTCCTTTGGTATTATCTATTATATTTATATATTTTTATTTGGTGATTAGTAGATTTTACTTAGCTTAATTAATCTTGCTTAACTTAATTAATCGTACTCAGCTTAATTAATCTAGTTTAGTTTAATTAATCCCACTTAATTAATACTAAACTTAATTAATAAATTAATTAATCTATTTAGCTAACTTAACTGCTAAGTTTGATATACTAGTTTAACAGCTTACTGGTTATGAGTTCTAATTTCTAGACACAAGAACTCGTATTAGTGTATTAACTCAATTCAACTTTAATGACCAGTGATTAGAGTTATTACCCAAATAACGAGCAGAGTTTAGGGATTTAGAGGGTAAAATCCCGAGCTATTATTTACAAAAATAAAAGCGGACGGAAAGAAAAGAATTGAACAGTGATCGAGTTAATACCGGCATCGTAGCAGCACCTCATGTAGTAGGGTATGTTTAATTTGTAGCAATTTGGCCTAATAACGACGTACACAGAGAGTTTGGTCGACGTTTTATTATCATCAGTCGACTGCCAAGGTTGGCTATTTATAGCCAGAATTTTGATTGGCTTACGGACCGTATGACCTTACCCTTACGGTCCGTAAGGGAACCTAGGCGGCTTACGGTCCGTAAGGACCAACCTTTACGGTCCGTAAAGAATGGAACCGACTTCTTTGGCTTGCCCCCCACGGGACTAGCCCTGATAGGTCGAAAATTTGGTCCAATTATCTTCTAACACCGTTTTAAAATAGATAATCGTCAACTAGGGTTTACCCCCTTTGAGTTTTAGGGGCCCTGGTCCTGATTCCGATTGTTCCGGAAATTTCAGGGTTTGTGTTAAATCACTTGGGCGTCTCAATTAAGGTTTTCTTATAGACTAATTATTATACTAAATATTAATTTTAGTGAGAGTCGTTACATTCTCCCCACCTTAATAAAAATCTCGTCCTCGAGATTTGGACGATGATATTTTCTTGAGGTTATGTTACTTCTTTTAATAGGAACAATATATTATGGAATCAAAAGATATTTGATAGGCATGAATTTTGAAATGAAACGATTTGGAGAATATGACTTAATGTCAGAAAGGAACTTATTTTGATCAACTGAGAAAGATTCTATTTGTGAGTAGAAGTATGAAAAATGATTTGTTAATGATTATCCCGAAAATCAATATTGTTTACTTAAATGGTACTAGACAATAGAATTTAGTGTATCGTAATCTGAGTACATAATTGTACCAGGAATATGACAAATCAGACGAATATGAATAGGGTTTAGCACAGGCTACAACTCTATTCGGATGCTGCAAAGTGTTTGTAATGATTCAATGATGACCGAATAAATTCGTTGTTTTCGAATTTTAAGAGTTTCAAGGAAGCGGATTTGAATATTTCAAGAGATGAGATATTCCGATGAAATGATATGATTTCCAAGCTGATTATGTTTAAGCCAAAAGATATATGATCTATAGTTTTTTTTTTTTAAATAAATGTGAAGAACTTTTTGGAATTAGTAAAATTCTTTGTCAGAAGAAAACTTACCTTGATTGGTACCTAAGGAAGACTTAAGATTGACCGGTTCCAAATGAAATGAAAACATGAAAATGTTTTGTCAGATATCGAATTATGATATGAGAAAATCAATGTGCTGAGATGGGTGATTTGTAAGAATACATGAAAAGACAATAAAGTTAGAGTATTTTTGTCTTAATACATAATTATATTTAGATGATTTTAATCAAAATGTTTGATTAAAGATAGGTGATATTTTGACTTACTAAATACCTTTTCTTTTTTTATGTTATCATAATAAAATATAGATAGGTTTAAAATACCAAAATCCCGTAATAATATATGTTTTATAAATAGGTTTACTCAATATCGTGGAACTCATGATTATTATTATTTTTTTTTAAATCAAGTATGTTTAACTATAAGATTAGGGTATTTTAAATCATAAAAGAAAATGTTTATTTTAATATCAAGCATACTTAAATATTGGATTGCGTAAATAACATTTGATATTTTTAATATAAAAGAATATTTCTATAAGTATTTAATGGTTGTGAAATATTAATTAAGATAAGTATGTCTTGTTTTATGATTATTTAGATAATTCTATTTGTTCCTTTTAATTGTTTTATGAAAATATGTTTTCTCTTTACAGTACGAAGTATATATATATTTCTATATATATTATAAAAATGTTTTTACATATAATTGAAATTTATTAATTAAGTATGATGACTTAGTTTATTAACTAGTCATTATCATGGTCAGATATTGATTAGTGCTGCCTTGTTTAAGCATAGGTGGCCAGTCCATGCCTAACTAAGGCTAGGCTATTCAATACATGCCCTTGATAATAACTCTAGTATCTAAAAATAATAATACTAATAATATTTATGCATAAACTTAAATGAGAGTATACTTCAAACAAAATTTTATACGTAAAAATATAAATTCTTTACCTTAATGGTTTAACAAGAATTTTAAATATAGAAATATTATATTGTAAGTTTCCATATATAATCAATTAAATTTATATAATGTTTTTCGATCAATGATAATAAAGTAAGAATATCCTGAAAGACTCGATTGAGGTTGTAAGGACTACGGAATTAGGACATGAAATGGTGGAACATTATCTTGGCACATAATTGTATTAAGATTGCTTTTATAAAATAAATCAATAAAGCGGATTCAATATAAATAAATAAATAATTAAATCTTAGATTAGCGCAATCTTCAATTTTGTGAAAATATCATCACAAAGTGATCGTGATCAAAGAGATGATTTGATGAATTCGAAGACTAAACAAGCATGTTATGGTTCAAGAGAATTGAAGTGCTTGTCGGGACTATTTTGAATATGATGGCTTCAATCCATCATATGGGACTTTGAATTGAATATGTAATGCGAGCAAGTTTAAACAATTGAACTTGGTGTAAATAGAACGAGTTCATGTATCAATAAGAAATTTTGGATATGGTTACCACAAAACCCATGTATGCTAAAGGAAATTGAGTTTTTCAAGAAACGTATTGACTCGATATCAAAGAGTCAACGTTTTGCAATAACCGTGGTTTATAAGTATAGTGATATGATATTTGAACTTTTGATAAAAATAATAATTTGGAATGAAGCCTCCAGTGGTCTTCATAAATCAAATGAACCACATGCGCAACAAATAGTGCATGTGTATCGTGTGGATTTACCGAGAAACGAAATGGATCAATATTTGCTATTATGAAAGAATTCTTTATGGTATGATGACCATTAAAAGAACACGAAAGTCAACTTATTATAGGCAGAAGTTAGAATTGCAACGAAAGAAATATAAGAATTTCTTATCTGAAATTTCGTGTGATAACTATTTGTTAAATGACATTTATCAGAGAATGTCGAATGAAGTGAAATGAAATCAGGGATTTGCAAAAATATATGACTTCTTTTGTAGTGCTAATAATTATGACTCAGGTTAGACTATGCATCGATGTTTGTGAAATATTGTTCCAACGTACCTCAGCGATATTTTGATCGTTTGTAAGATCATGTGGCAAAGTGCCGATTTTTGATTTAGGAGTTCTTTTACTGATGGAATTAGTATTGGTATGATTGTGCCTAATTTATATTTTTCAAAGGTCTTGCCTTGGAAGTTGTGTGTGATAAATTTTGACATCTGTGGATGTATAATTTAAGTTTCATGTGTTTTCTTGTGCATTAGCACAACTTTACCGGCTTCTTACTGGCGTTAGTAGTTTATGGTAACGTATTGGAAATTCTTATATTTTTGATGGTGTCACAACTTAGTGGGTTTCCATTTATTATTGTTGCTCGAGTTACGAGGTAGATGATCAAACAAAATAATGTTTGATATCGATATAGGTAAGAGATTTTTGATAAAGGAATCTAGATTTATTATTGACACATATACTTGTGCTTTATCCTTAATTGACTTTTGGAATTCCTTATATATATACATATCTATATTATATATTTCACATGTTGTAATATACATACCTTTTATAGGGTTAAATGTATATAATAGATTCATATTTCCAAAAAAAAAACAGTCAGATATTTGGTCATGATACTATTTAGGGAAATCTTGTTATTGGTTTGACATACCATTTATCCCGTCTTATCCGGTTCGCGCCGGAGCGGTAATTTCAGTATATCCGGACAAGCTGGAGAGTCTGCTACTCTATACCCAGTTTTGCCGGAGAAAATTTCCTATTTCCCATAAACAGTATCTTTTCAAAAAGTGCCTCTTTTTTTTATTAGGCATTTATCCAGAATCAAGGAAATTTATATTTCCATAATATATCTTTATTCTTGACCAAGTAATACCAATAAACAAGAATAAATAGCAATTAAATGCTATGGCCTGCTAGTCGTTATTCTTATCGAATACCAATTATACTTATTTATACTCATATAAGTAATTTTATCTTGAAGCTTATATTAAGACAAAATTCTTAAGTTCGAGTCTAAATATCATTCAGAGTGCTATCAAATAATATTAAGTTTCTAACTTTCCGTTTAAGATTAGGTATTATTATAACACCTATTTGTGTAAACAAGTGGCTTAGCTTATACTAAGGCATCTTTTCTTATGTTCAAGTCTAAATTCTATCAGATGTGCTACCAGTTAAGTTAATAGCAATCTCCTAACTCTTTTATTTAAGCTTAAGTATTGTTATCACAACACTTATAGGCTTAAAGTAGTGGCTTAGCTCTGATACCACCTTCTGTCACGACCCCCGACCCCATCTAGCCGGAATCGGTGCCGTGAGCAGTCCAGTGGTACCGGTGATTATTTAAAAAAAAACATTGCAGCGGAAATTTCATCAGGACCGTGAGTTAGGAAAAATATCAGAGTTTAGAAACACCGGATTTTATTTAAATGGATGGAATAAATTCCAAGTTTTACAAAGGTAGCTTTTAATGAAAACAATATTTCTTAAGTTGATTTAATTAATAAAATAAGCCACTTCTTGAAGTCCTTCAGTGTCGGATCCCACCTTACTCCAATCTACTGTAATTACCTGAAACGCGTTTTAAAAAGGTTTTGTCAGCAGGGAAATACTGAGTGAATTATTCTAGTTACTGGAAAATGACACATTTATTATAATTCACAGTGGTAAGATCTTTTACAATGTTTCTGATATCAACCAACTACTCACAGTACTTTACCACTCGACCCATTGGCCCATACGTCCAATGGTGTTTGTGATTATGGTCATATCACCCAATGGCTGCCCCAATGGTGAAGATTATCAAGTAATGTGCACAATACCCCACATACCGGCTGTAACTTGGTGATTACATAAACTTAATCACTGTAAGTTATAATTCTGAAAATAATTTGGAGTATTGTAAAACAGTTAATAGCTCACAAACTGTGAGAAAAGAACTTATAAAAGAAGAATAACTCACAAATCAGCATGCAGGATAGAGTTAACAAACTTCCTGATTCTACTTCTTCTGATAATTAGGCATGCACTTTATTATTCTGGATCTTCTGATGATTTAATAGTTTGTTTGATTGTAAGGGTATAGTTGGGAGTATTCTTGGTAGTTAAATACATAGTTTGACAGAATGGAATACGTATTGGTGTAAAACCCAAATTAAACCTTAACGGTAGTCATGAGATTCGAACCTTAACGAATTTCACAAAAACCGGGTTAATGATCAATACAGCAGTTACGATAATTTCCCGAGATCAAATTCTCACAATGAATGACCAAGTGCAATACTTCAACTCATTTATCAAAATGAAAAACGACAAAGTATAGTACTTCAACTCATTATCGAATTATCGACAACGACAAAGTACAATGCTTCAACTCATTATCGAATTATCGACAACGACAAAGCATAACCCAATGTGGGCGGCACTTAGACATTCCTTGGATATATTGATCCCGGAAATGAATCGTAATAGCGATCGAGTGATTATTGGTTAGAACACCAACGTATAGAGAGAAGAAGAAAAGAAATGAGCAAAGAAAAATGAATCCTAAGCTTCCTATTTATAGGTAGAAAATAGGAAATTTCTAGGAAGTTTCCCTTGTATTTCTAGGAAGTTTCCTATAGCTTTTCTAGGAAGTTACTTACATCTTCCAGGAAGCTTCCTACCCACAGATATCTATTATACTTTCCTAGCACCTTCGTTTGGTATTATCTATTATATTTATATATTTTTATTTGGTGATTAGTAGATTTTACTTAGCTTAATTAATCTTGCTTAACTTAATTAATCGTACTCAGCTTAATTAATCTAGTTTAGTTTAATTAATCCCACTTAATTAATACTAAACTTAATTAATAAATTAATTAATCTATTTAGCTAACTTAACTGCTAAGTTTGATATACTAGTTTAACAGCTTACTGGTTATGAGTTCTAATTTCTAGACACAAGAACTCGTATTAGTGTATTAACTCAATTCAACTTTAATGACCAGTGATTAGAGTTATTACCCAAATAACGAGCAGAGTTTAGGGATTTAGAGGGTAAAATCCCGAGCTATTATTTACAAAAATAAAAGCGGACGGAAAGAAAAGAATTGAACAGTGATCGAGTTAATACCGGCATCGTAGCAGCACCTCGTGTAGTAGGGTATGTTTAATTTGTAGCAATTTGGCCTAATAACGACGTACACAGAGAGTTTGGTCGACGTTTTATTATCATCAGTCGACTGCCAAGGTTGGCTATTTATAGCCAGAATTTTGATTGGCTTACGGACCGTACGACCTTACCCTTACGGTCCGTAAGGGAACCTAGGCGGCTTACGGTCCGTAAGGACCAACCTTTACGGTCCGTAAAGAATGGAACCGACTTCTTTGGCTTGCCCCCCACGGGACTAGCCCTGATAGGTCGAAAATTTGGTCCAATTATCTTCTAACACCGTTTTAAAATAGATAATCGTCAACTAGGGTTTACCCCCTTTGAGTTTTAGGGGCCCTGATCCTGATTCCGATTGTTCCGGAAATTTCAGGGTTTGTGTTAAATCACTTGGGCGTCTCAATTAAGGTTTTCTTATAGACTAATTATTATACTAAATATTAATTTTAGTGAGAGTCGTTACACATGGTTTTCCTGGTTTTCCTAGGGTGTCACATCCTCCCCCCGTTGATCTGGAATTTCGTCCTGAAATTCCGTGGTAGCTTCAGCCTCAGTAGTGGTTGTACTGTTTGCGAACAATTGGGGATACTTTTGTTTCATTTGGTCTTCGCGTTCCCAGGTGAACTCTGGGCCACGACGAAAGTTCCAACGAACTCGAACAAGAGGTATTCTGGTGTGCTTGAGGACCTTAACATCCCGGTCCGTGATTTCAACAGGTTCCTCGACGAATCGCAACTGTTCGTCGATAGTGAGCTCCTTCAAAAGAACTATGAGGGTCTCATCTGACAGACACTTCTTCAGATTCGACACATGAAAGACGTTGTGAACTGCACCGAGTTCTGCTGGTAGGTTTAGTTTGTAGGCCACTTTGCCTATTCTTTCTATGATTTCGAACGGTGCGACATACCGCGGATTAAGTTTACCCCGTTTACCAAAACGAACCACACCCTTCCAGGGTGAGACTTTGAGTAGCACTCGATCCCCAACTTGGAACTCGAGTGGTTTCCTGCGCTTATCAGCGTAACTTTTCTGACGGTTACGAGCCGCCGCCATGCGTTGCCGTATCTGTGCAATCCGCTCAGTAGCATCAACTACAAGTTCTGGACCTGTGATCTAACTATCGCCCACCTCTGCCCAACAGAGAGGTGATTGGCATTTACGTCCGTACAATGCCTCGAATGGAGCGGCTTGAATGATGGTGTGGTAACTGTTATTGTACGAAAACTCCACTAACGGGAGATGCTTTTCCCAGCTGTTGCCGAAATCAATAACACACGCCCAAAGCATGTCTTCTAGAGTCTGGATAGTGCGCTCAGACTGCCCATCTGTCTGAGGGTGGTAAGCTGTGCTCATGTCTAATCGAGAGCCAAAAGATTTGTGCATTGCTTGCCACAATTCTGAAGTAAATCGTGCATCTCGATCAGAGATAATAGAGGTCGGCACTCCGTGCCTTGAGACAACTTCCTTAAGATATGCGTCTGCTAGAGTGGAGAACTTATCCGTTTCCTTAATAGCCAGGAAGTGTGCAGACTTTGTGAGTCGATCCACGATCACCCAAATGGTATCGTTCCCACGTGGAGATCTAGGTAGGCCAGTAACAAAGTCCATGGAAATTTCCTCCCATTTTCATTGTGGTATCTTTGGTTGCTGAAGTCAAGCACTTGCTAACGTAAGTTGCTATGTGGGCTTTCATGCTAGGCCACCAATACGTGGTTCTGAGATCGTGGTACATCTTATCTGAACCTGGATGTACCGAGTAGCGAGACTTATGTGCTTCGTCCATTACAAGCTCACGTAAGTTGCCATAGAGTGGGACCCAGATGCGTCCTGTTACATAGTAGGCGCCGTCTTCCCTTGGTTCTAACCGTTGCCTTGAGCCGCGTAGGGCTTCAGCCCTGACGTTTTCTGGTTTCAATGCTTCTACCTGAGCATCTCGTATCTGTACCGGAAGACTAGACTGGATGGTAAGTTGTAATGCTCGTACGCGTCTAGGCGTAGTGTCTTTTCGACTGAGGGCGTCAGCCACTACATTGGCTTTGCCTGGATGGTACTTGATAGCACATTCGTAATCGCTCAAAAGTTCGACCCATCGTCATTGACGCATGTTCAATTCCTTTTGCTTGAAGATATGCTCGAGACTCCTGTGATCGGTGTAGATGGTGCACTTGGTACCGTACAGGTAATGTCGCCATACCTTAAGCGCGAAAACAACAGCTCCCAGCTCTAAATCATGCGTGGTATAGTTTCGTTCGTGAACCTTAAGTTGACGCGACGCATAAGCAATGACCTTGTCACGTTGCATTAACACACATCCAAGACCCTGAATGGATGCGTCGCAATAGACCACAAAATCGTTTGTGCCCTCTGGCAATGAGAGAATAGGGGCGCTGCAAAGCCTGTCTTTTAAGTGCTGAAAAGCAGTTTCCTGTGTACTACCCCAACGGTAGGTGACACCCTTCTGTGTCAGTAGCGTAAGCGGCTGCGCAATCTTCGAGAAGTCTTTAATAAACCTTCTGTAGTACCCTGCCAAACCCAAGAATTGGCGAATTTCTATTGTTGAACGAGGCGCTGGCCAGTTCCTGATCGAGTCTACCTTGGATGGATCAGAATGAATCCCATCCTTGTTTACCACATGGCCTAGAAAGTGGACTTCACGAAGCCAGAAGTCGCATTTTGAAAACTTGGCGTACAGTTGTTCTGATCGAAGGAGTTCCAATAAAAGTCGTAAATGCTGCTCGTGTTCCTCCTGACTCTTGGAATAGATCAGGATGTCGTCGATGAAGACAATAACAAATTTGTCTAGATAGGGCTTACATACTCTGTTCATAAGATCCATGAAAACTGCAGGCGCATTTGTTAACCCGAATGGCATAACTAGAAACTTGTAGTGGCCATAGCGAGTTCTGAATGCTGTTTTGGAGACGTCCTCATCCCGGACTCTCAGCTGATGGTAGCCTGACCTCAGATCTATCTTCGTATAATAGCTCGACCCTTGCAATTGGTCGAACAGGTCGTCGATGTATGGAAGAGGATAGCGATTCTTCACGGTAACCTTGTTGAGTTCACGATAATCTAAGCACATTATGAAGGTACCATCTTTCTTCTTCACGAATAATACCGGAGCTCCCCAAGGCGAAGAGCTAGGACGAATAAAACCCTTATCCAAGAGTTCTTGCAGTTGCTTAGACAGTTCTTTCAGCTCAGTTGGAGCTAAGCGATATGGTGCACGAGCTATGGGTGTTGCTCCTGGAGCTAGCTCGATCTGGAATTCGACCTGGCAATGAGGCGGTAGCCTAGGTAAATCTTCAGGAAACACCTGAGGAAAGTCGCGTACTACTGGAATGTCCTCCAATCTCTTCTCTTTCGTTGATGCGTCAGTAACAAGCGCTAAAATAGCGGTGTGGCCCTTTCGCAAACACTTCTGGGCCTTAAGAAAGGAAATGATGCCTACTACAACATCACTTTTGTCGCCTTAGATCACGAGAGGTTCCTGACCGGAACGAGTGATACGAACAACCTTCTCTTTGCATAAGATCTCTGCTTGTTGTTGGGATAACCAATCCATACCAATGACGATGTTGAAACTACCCAGAGCTATAGGAATGAGATCGATCGAAAAAGTCTGACCAGCGAGGGTAAGATTACAACCCTGAACTATGTGTGTGGCCTCTAGACTTTTACCGTTAGCTAACTCTACGACATGTTTAGTGCTCAGAAGTGTGGGTGTGCGCTTGAGCATTTGACTAACTTTCGGAGACATATAACTGGTATCCGCACCCGAATCAAACAAAACAGTAACATAAATGTCGTCGAGAAGAAACTTACCCATAACCACGTTAGGATCATTCCTTGCGTCACCCTGCGCCAACACAAATGCACGACCCTAGCGCCGTTGTTCCCATCATTGTTATTTCCCCCGTTATTGTTCCCATTGCCTTGATTATTGTTGTTATTGTTGTTGTTCTGGTTTTGGTTTAGCTGGGGGCAGTGTGTCTTTAAGTGACCTTCAGCACCACAATGAAAACATCCCTTGTTGCCCTGTTGCTGATTCTGCGGCGTTTGCTGCTGCTGCTGGCGATCCTGAGTTACAGGTCGTGGGCTCCTACAATCCTTGGCCTCATGACCCATCTTGAGACACCTCTAACAACGACCCTTGTTGCACTGGCCACTGTGGTTTCTGTTACAATTGTTGCACCTTGGGTGATTTCCTCGATACACACCCCTTCCCTGATTGCCCGAAGATTGCTGACCAGGGCTCTGATAGTTGTCAGTCTTTCGCTGCTGCACCTGAGACTGAACTGTAGCTGAACCCTTGCTGGAATCCCCCTCCCATTTTCTCTTGTTGTCACTGGGAGTAGCAGGAGTGGCAGAAGTGGTAGCGGTAGTAGTAGAGCTGATATGTTTAGGCAGCCTGTTCTGATCCACTGCCTGATCCGTGAGGCGATGAGCAAGACGTTGAATATCCTGGATATTTTCAAGATTGGCCGATGTCACGTGACTTTGAATTTCTGGTGCTAGCCCTTTGAGATACAATTCAATACGCTTAACAGGGGGGTCCACCATAGTTGGACACAAGATGGCCAGCTCGTTTGACCTTTTAGTATATGCCTCAATTTCTGACCCAGTCATATTCAGGTTAAAGAACTCCACTTCCAACTTGTGGATGTCATCACGAGTGCAGTAATCCCGCTTGATCAGTTCCTTGAAATCGTTCCATGGGGGTGGCATTAGCAGCCGCCAACCTCAGCATCTGGACTTGCGCATTCCACCAAGTCAGCGCGATACCTTCGAGAGTACCAGTGGCATACTTCACCCTTCGTGCCTCAGGGCATTCACACATTTCAAAGACTGACTCGAGCTTCTCGAACCAGTGGAGGAGTCCAACTGCCCCTTCTGTGCCACTGAAAGTGCTAGGACGACAGTCCATGAAGGTCTTAAAGGTGCATACAGGTTGCTGAGCGTGTTGACCTGCTGCTTGTGCGGCTGCAAGTGCCGCAGCAACTTGTTCGTTAATCAGAGCCGTCAACTGGGCTTGAGTCATGTTAACGCGTCCACTCATGATCTTGGTTTCAAAGAGAACAAAAGTGAGAGGGGTTCGCAAAAAGTGCGATGACAGAAGAGAGTAAGCACACAAGTGTTCTCTAGCAATAGTGGTTATGTGTATCTAAGCATACCATGAGCAAAGTTCTATGTAATCTAGCAAGTAGGCAATAAAACATATACCATATCACCTAGAATGTTGAGTCTTGCACGTGGAGCGAAGCGTCGTTGTGGATCGTTGAGCACTGTATAGGTTATAGTCTGGTTTTAATAAAAACATTTTCCCCTTATTAAAACCAAGTTCGCTATAACCAATCGCTCTGATACCAATCTGTCACACCCCCAAAATCTACCCGCTGAGTATCACCGCTTGGAGGCGTGACATGACCAGGATCAAGCCACCAATCATATTGAACATTGCAAGTATTAAATAAAATTCAACCCATCAATATAAAAGGTGGTCAAAACCAAACATAGTTAAAGTATAGCGGAATCATAATTGTGAAAACCCAAACATGAGTATAAGTTCATAAAGTGTAAATGTTTGACATGGAACTCAACAGTCCATGTTCCCACAACGATCGCGCCTCCCGTGCAAGCTCCATGAGTACCTATTGTCCTGCAAGGCATGTAACAGAGAGTCAACAACTAGTTGAGCGAGTTCACAGTAAGCAAGTTCGTAATAGTAAGTTCGTTGCATCATCATGCGTCATTAACTAAGTCATTTGTATGTTCATTTAGTGGGGGCTTCCCATGTGTATATGTACTAGACTAGGGGCAACCATAAGTGTTCTTCTTAACCCAAGAACAGTAGTACGTACGAGGTTTACATAGGTTTTACGTAAGTGTCCTTCTTAACTCGAGGACAGTGGTACGCGGGGGTTTACGTAGGTTTTACGTAAGTGCTCTTCACAACCCGAGGCAGTAGTGAGTATTCGTTTACGTAGGTTTTACGTAAGTGTCCTTCGCAACCTGAGGATAGTGATAAGTACAAGTATACGTAGGTTTTACGTATTGGTCCTTCGCATCCAAGGACGATGGTAGGTAGTCTAGTAACAGTGTAAGTACAAGTAATTGTTCAATCCCATTCCTTCAAATCCCATTCCCTACCCGCCGGGAATCCCATGCCTTGGTAAGAGTGTGAACTTGTAACGCCCTGCGTTTTCAAACTTCCTACATTTAGAAACCTTACGTGAAATTCTAACTTTGGAAATCTTGTGTTCTTATAACCATTCTTTCATTGTAATCGTTGTAAAATACGGAACTTGCTTCGTAAATAAAACTTGTACATTACACTTTTTACCTAGTTAAATCATGTTTTATTTCATATTTCACCTTGTTACAAGTTAGGGGAAGCATTGTTGCACATTATTACACAACTTAACTAACAAAATTACTCATTATAATGTTTTAAAAAAATAAAAAAAAATAAAGAAATATGGCAGCCCCAATTCAGCAAAATTCAGCCCATATAGTTGGGTTTTGTGGGCTAGTTTCAAGGTGTAACCCCTTCTAAACACTTCCAAAGCCCAACCCATTGAAACCCTAATCCTTTCCCCTATAAATACCACTTATAACCAGCCTCCCTACCACTTTTGCAACCCTAAAAACTCACAAAACATCCACCAAACCGTAGCTGAAAGCAAGGGTTCGAGTAGATTGACACCCCTTCACGAAAATGAGCATAACTCACTCAATTCTTATCCGATTCACTCGATTCTTTTTCCTACTTGCTTGTATAATCATGGGGTTCGATTCCTAGACTTCTCCTTGGAGAAATCAGACCTGGAAATGCCCTGAAATAGTCGATAAACTTTCTGTTTGTTTTTATGTTCATCAAAAACTTGTTTAAACCTATGCAACTTGTGTCCAACACATCTCATACCTATGTCCTAATGCTTACAACTTATCCCATGGTTGGTTAAGCTTAAAAACAAGGTTGAGACATTTAAAATCAGAGGATTAAACCTCATAAACTTGGTGTTTTGTTTAGGGTTTTTAACCCACAAGTCATGTCAAACTTTGTCTTTGATACATGAGTGATTATGGATCAACTTGGGTTGTCCAAACATACAATCCTCACATGATTTGATGTTTTCTCTTAGTTAGTGTGTATATTTCTTATTCTTTATTGTATGTTCATGACCCTCCTTGGTTGTTTTTTTTTACATCAAGTGTAGTGGTGAACACATAGAGGTGCCTAAATGGAAGACTTGATCTTCCTACCTCCTACATGACTTCTATGACATTTAGAGGTACCAAAATGAAGATTTTAATCTTCTACCTCATGCTTGAACTATTGGACATATATTATATAACCTAAATATATTATTCGAATAATCGAATCTTTGATGATGAACTAGTGTTCATATGTCGGGGTACTAGATTACATCATCCTAGACTATGATAACTTGTCACGATTCTAATGGAACCTTGTTCCATGAAAACATCTAAACTCCTTCGAGTTTCCTAGTGTCAAGAACAAGCATCATATGTACTAAATGATTATTTTCCATGTTATTCTCATATCTTATTTTTATGTTGTTTTAAACACCGAATCTCGACTCTAAACATACTTGAACTTTAACCCTTATACATTCGGACTCGAAATCTCTACTCGTCAACAATTGGATAATCGGAAAACATATGCAAACTTTGTGAGTATACTCGTATTCCCCTTTTACTTTTATCACTTTTGGGGTGTAACATGTTTTATCTATCAACAAACTTACACATGAACATTTTGCTTAAACACATGAACATTCCTATAACATGCTTGTATACGTGATGGCTTGATACTTTAAACTTGGGTGATTCTTATGTGTTGAACTTATCATTAACTTCGTACGAGCCAAACCGTGACATATGTAGCGCTATAGGATTAACGACCCGCCTCTACTGAAACTTTGGTTATGTCATGAGCAAGTTGCGTTTTCTTGGTTTGATATGTTAGACACATGCCATGTTTAAATGTTTATCTTGAATCACATGCTTGCTATGAGGAATTGTTCAAACTTATCTTTTGCTATGTACGTATCAAACTTGTATACTCGCCTTTGCTTTTGCATTGAACTTTATTTTAAACATGTTACAGGTTGAGGACGATGATGCTATGAAATGAAGTAGCGTTGATGCCTAGATACACATATAGACGTTAGGGTTTAAAATGTTGTATCAAAATTTTGATATGTTATCATGTTGTTTTGTTAAACTTGTCGTATTTGAATTTCTTGTAACGTTGACTATTTGAAGTTATGAAATGAAATGAAATTTGGATTTTCTAAATATTGTCACAAATAGCGTTATGATGTCTCTAGCAATCTTCACACTTCGTCTCATCCCGATGTTTCCGCCATTGGTTGGGGTGTGACAGATTGGTATCAGAGCCATAACTATAGGGAATTAGGAAAAGTAGGAATGCTTTCACCTAGTCTATAGTTTTAGAGCCTTATTCGTATATATGCTTTGCTTGGACTACTACATGATACCTTATTTGTTACTTATTTATGCTCTTTTAAACATGTATGTTACTCATGTGTAATATTTGACATGTTATTCGTACGCATTAAAGCTTGTTCTATTATGTGTTAACACTTGTTTTATCATTTCATTATTTAAGTACCATTCTTGATATGCTTTCTTATGTGTTTATACTTGCTTGTGTATTTCCTTCAACACACACTTCCCTCATGCATTTTACTTGATTATTCTAAATCCGACAACACTCATATTGTACAAATGAGACGAATTCACCAAAATAGGCGTGAAACCCACAATTTAGTGAACGACTCTCAATCTATCTATTCTTCTTTTTACACGAGATATCGCCATTGAGCTAGGAGTGAAATCCACATCTAAATGGCAAATCTCAAATTTCAAATTCTAGTGGACCCTCGTCAACATGTCGAAATTTAAATTTTGACCCGACGAGTACCAACCACACTTAGGATACGAAATCGTCAAGATAGGGGTGAAACCCGCACCTTGTCGACTAGTTCCACTCCTTGATTTTTTCATAAATCCCGCCAAGTCTCGAAATTTCGATTGATTTGGGACATGTAGTAACCGGAAGGGTAAATACCGTTAACCGACTTGTCAGCGAGAGTATTTTACCTATTAGGCCAAAGCATGCTCCTCAAATTCAAAAGACTTTTCGACCACTTTGGTTAGTCAAAGTTCCGTTTGGAACACTCCAAACTTTGGTCAAACATGTGTTTCTATTGTTCATTTTATACGATGCAATCTTTCAACCTCGAGTTTACCTTTGATTTCTCTTTTCACACGCACAACATATCGAACCTTTTCGATACATTTATATTTGCATGATTTTCATATAATTTAAATTCATATTCTTTGTAACAACTAGTGGAGAGGTATCATCGAGATTGGAGTGACTTCCTTACCTTGACGATTGACTCCACCCCTCTTCCCTTAAAACGACCTCACCAACGAGTTAGGGGTGATTCCCTTACTTAGGTGACCTTTACCCAAAACTTCTCTTTCAAAATATTTTATTATGCAAACCCGATCATGTTTTATACCTAAATCATTTATCATTATTCAAAATACCTACTTATACCGATTTCAAAATACATTGTTTATCAAACGTACTTCTTATTCTACCATCCATTTTCACTCAAATCATATACACGAGATTCTTAATCATGTCTTTACCGTTTTACTACACGAATTTCCAAACCTTACGAAATGCTACCTATCAATTTAATCGGTCTAATGAATCTCTTGCCCATGAACTTCACATCTGATTTATTAACTGAAACACGTTCACATTATATCATCATACTAGAGACTTCCACTCTTAATCGAAATCAAACTAACCTTTCTCAATTACTTATAAGACCTCATAGATGTTATATGATCGTTTTACCAAATACTCTTTCCAACATCAATAAATCCTTTGTTAAAATTATTTTTAAACAATCACTAAGTTCTTTTACTAAATTTCTTTTCTAAGGGTCGACGTTTTCACAAGAACTTTCAAAGTTCAAAATTTCATGTTTTGATGCAAATGAAACAAACCCGTTATTTAAAAAAAAAAAAAAAAAAAAAAAAAAAAAAAAAAAACCTTCTCTACAACGCTTAACTCGTCATCCAAATTTCAAAACACGTGGGCTAGAAGACTTCATGGGGACCGACAATTTTCAACATACGTGAACTTCTTTTTTTTAAACAAAAGTAGCATTTCAATCATTACAAAATACGTTAAGCATGACCAATGAGTACTTTATATTCCTTTACATATACAAACTATATTCTACCTTTCAAACCAAGCTCAATCTAATTTTGATTCGACAAACTCAACGTTTTGTTTAAACAACTATACATGCACATCATCATACACATTTTAGACGATATCTCGCGATAACATCATTTATATCGTTCGTATCTACATACTTAACTTTTTTTTTCTCCACAATGTCTCAACGTACACCATATACGCAATATTTATTTTTCATACCTACACCTATGTTCATACGTTTTATGCTTGTACTCATACACATACTACTTATACGTTTTACGCTTCTACTTGTACACATACAACTTACACGTTTTATGTTTATGCTCATACATACATGCGTATTCATACTTGAACTTATGCTCATACTTTCATCCTTACTCATGATTCGTACATTCGTACCTATACGCGAGCGTAATCCGAGGGATTCGCTTACGTGGGTCCCATACATGCTTAAACATAAACATGCTTACATACGACATTCTTCTACGTACACATTCTTATTTTCAAATTCATGTATACCTTGATTCATACATAACTAGTACAAGCTATGTGGATCATGCGACGATCAGTATAATCGCGGGTGCACACGGGATTATAGTGATAGGCGTATGAGAACCATAGAGTGTACTACTGTGTATGGTAAGACACGGAACGTAACATGACCCCGAGTAACGAAACGGACGTAATGTGGTTAAAACATGGTGGATACGCCGCTGGTACTTCCTATATATAAGTGTTTTCACCATGTTACCAAACTTTCGTAAAACGTGCCATGAGAAATTCAGTGTGTTGCAGACCTTTTGGACCTAATACAACTTCACGCAACTCACAAACGCATTATATCCGATTATTCATGACGAGACTTCATCCTTAACACACTACGTTCATCTATCCAACACTTATGCTATTCACATACTTGTACTCTTTAAGAGCCATTCGTTCATTCTATACTCGTATTATTTTATACAAAACTCGTTCGCAATCCAGCTTGTTTAAACATTTGAGTCCTAACTTACCTCATTTCCTATAAAATAGCCTCCCTATTCTTGATTCTTGTGTAACTATACTTAGTATCTCTCTATTGCTTTATTTAAAGTAACAAACCTTTTCGTCCCTCTCAATAAACAGGTTTTACGAAAGTATGATTTTTTTTATACTATCCTTAAAAACTTCCCCTTGCAAATCTACCTTGATGTTCTCCAAAATTTGGTACTTTTCAAAACTTTCAAACTTCCCAAGTTTCAATTCTTAATGATCACCTTTATGCCAAAAACTCTTTCAAGCCTTCCTCTTGAATAAATTTCGGGACGAAATTTCCTAAAGGAGGGGAGACTGTAACGCCCTGCGTTTTCAAACTTCCTACATTTAGAAACCTTACGTGAAATTCTAACTTTGGAAATCTTGTGTTCTTATAACCATTCTTTCATTGTAATCGTTGTAAAATACGGAACTTGCTTCGTAAATAAAACTTGTACATTACACTTTTTACCTAGTTAAATCATGTTTTATTTCATATTTCACCTTGTTACAAGTTAGGGGAAGCATTGTTGCACATTATTACACAACTTAACTAACAAAATTACTCATTATAATGTTTTAAAAAAATAAAAAAAAATAAAGAAATATGGCAGCCCCAATTCAGCAAAATTCAGCCCATATAGTTGGGTTTTGTGGGCTAGTTTCAAGGTGTAACCCCTTCTAAACACTTCCAAAGCCCAACCCATTGAAACCCTAATCCTTTCCCCTATAAATACCACTTATAAACAGCCTCCCTACCACTTTTGCAACCCTAAAAACTCACAAAACATCCACCAAACCGTAGCTGAAAGCAAGGGTTCGAGTAGATTGACACCCCTTCACGAAAATGAGCATAACTCACTCAATTCTTATCCGATTCACTCGATTCTTTTTCCTACTTGCTTGTATAATCATGGGGTTCGATTCCTAGACTTCTCCTTGGAGAAATCAGACCTGGAAATGCCCCGAAATAGTCCATAAACTTTCTGTTTGTTTTTATGTTCATCAAAAACTTGTTTAAACCTATGCAACTTGTGTCCAACACATCTCATACCTATGTCCTAATGCTTACAACTTATCCCATGGTTGGTTAAGCTTAAAAACAAGGTTGAGACATTTAAAATCAGAGGATTAAACCTCATAAACTTGGTGTTTTGTTTAGGGTTTTTAACCCACAAGTCATGTCAAACTTTGTCTTTGATACATGAGTGATTATGGATCAACTTGGGTTGTCCAAACATACAATCCTCACATGATTTGATGTTTTCTCTTAGTTAGTGTGTATATTTCTTATTCTTTATTGTATGTTCATGACCCTCCTTGGTTGTTTTTTTTTACATCAAGTGTAGTGGTGAACACATAGAGGTGCCTAAATGGAAGACTTGATCTTCCTACCTCCTACATGACTTCTATGACATTTAGAGGTACCAAAATGAAGATTTTAATCTTCTACCTCATGCTTGAACTATTGGACATATATTATATAACCTAAATATATTATTCGAATAAT
The DNA here is from genome assembly GCF_002127325.2 of Helianthus annuus. Lineage (NCBI taxonomy): Eukaryota > Viridiplantae > Streptophyta > Magnoliopsida > Asterales > Asteraceae > Helianthus > Helianthus annuus. Next base: position 179,678,509 of record NC_035441.2, read on the forward strand.
CGAATCTTTGATGATGAACTAGTGTTCATATGTCGGGGTACTAGATTACATCATCCTAGACTATGATAACTTGTCACGATTCTAATGGAACCTTGTTCCATGAAAACATCTAAACTCCTTCGAGTTTCCTAGTGTCAAGAACAAGCATCATATGTACTAAATGATTATTTTCCATGTTATACTCATATCTTATTTTTATGTTGTTTTAAACACCGAATCTCGACTCTAAACATACTTGAACTTTAACCCTTATACATTCGGACTCGAAATCTCTACTCGTCAACAATTGGATAATCGGAAAACATATGCAAACTTTGTGAGTATACTCGTATTCCCCTTTTACTTTTATCACTTTTGGGGTGTAACATGTTTTATCTATCAACAAACTTACACATGAACATTTTGCTTAAACACATGAACATTCCTATAACATGCTTGTATACGTGATGGCTTGATACTTTAAACTTGGGTGATTCTTATGTGTTGAACTTATCATTAACTTCGTACGAGCCAAACCGTGACATATGTAGCGCTATAGGATTAACGACCCGCCTCTACTGAAACTTTGGTTATGTCATGAGCAAGTTGCGTTTTCTTGGTTTGATATGTTAGACACATGCCATGTTTAAATGTTTATCTTGAATCACATGCTTGCTATGAGGAATTTTTCAAACTTATCTTTTGCTATGTACGTATCAAACTTGTATACTCGCCTTTGCTTTTGCATTGAACTTTATTTTAAACATGTTACAGGTTGAGGACGATGATGCTATGAAATGAAGTAGCGTTGATGCCTAGATACACATATAGACGTTAGGGTTTAAAATGTTGTATCAAAATTTTGATATGTTATCATGTTGTTTTGTTAAACTTGTCGTATTTGAATTTCTTGTAACGTTGACTATTTGAAGTTATGAAATGAAATGAAATTTGGATTTTCTAAATATTGTCACAAATAGCGTTATGATGTCTCTAGCAATCTTCACACTTCGTCTCATCCCGATGTTTCCGCCATTGGTTGGGGTGTGACAGAACTCACCTTGGTTTGCTCGGCAGATACACAAGAAGGTTACTTGAGTTGTAAGTGGTCAACCACGTCCTAACATGGTTACCATACGAGTCAGGTTTTGATTCAAGTATTGCACATAAGTTTACACATAGCCTAACAGGTTTTCAACACGTATTGATCATGGTAAACAGTTAACAGTCACGAGCATAACACATTCATACTTGTGCGATTCAAATATAAGCCCAATAGTACCCGGCCCAACATGTTGTGCGTGCAGCACAACCTTGTGCGATCCACAACATGTTGTGCGATCCAAATGAAAACCCGGCCCAACAGTTAAGAGTCTAACAGCATACTCGGCCCAAATAATAACAAACAAGGATCTTGTATGATCCGGGTGACTTGTGCGATCCGGACGTCTGGTGCGATCTAGTTGGGTTGTGCGATTGTGGTTTGGGCTGTCCGGCCCAACAGCATATCAAAGTTCAACATGTATGTGTGTGGCCCAACATCTTGTGCGATCGGCACCAGCTTGTGCGACTCTATTGTGCGATTGCCCTTGTGCGATCCAAGAGCTTGTGCATTCAGCTCTTGTGCGACTAGAGGGCTTGTGTGATCAGTTTAATTGTTCCTAAAATCTTGCAATCAGTTTTGTGGTTTCCATTTAGGTAGTTATCAATCAACAATCAATCAATTTTAGATCGTGCACTTTCTCGATCAAACAAAGGTTTTTATCATCAAATTCATAAGAACCCTATTCATATTCAAAGCATAAACAACTGATGTCTGTCGTTAAGGACATGCAAAAACCAACTAAACTATGTAGATAGGATAAGTCGGATATCGAACCAGAGGAGGATTGTGGAAAGTGTCGTTATGTCAATTGTTGATTAACTGTTACTGAATTGAGAAATCGGTTTGTTTGATTATGAGAAATAACTAAATTAACTTATAAAAATTGTGGTTTAAATCAATGGGAGAAAAGATGGTTCCTCCAGATTTCAGGTTTTGCAATTAACTTCAATTATGTGTTCAATCAAAACATTCACATAGACATAAATGTTTAACCTAATTAACCAATTGTGATAACCAACGACTAAGTACTCCGGTCAATACATAACGGGAGGTTATCGAATGATTATCAATTACAATTACAAACCCTAATCCCATGTCAAATATATCCCAATTACTAGAACTCTCGGGAACTGAATGCTTAGAAATTAAGGTTTAAATAAATGCAACCAGTTACAATCAATCAATTAAATCCATGGTGAAAAGCATCGAATGCTTAGATCACCAAGTTACAATGATTAAAAACACATAAAAGTACCTAATTACATAAACCCTCCATCCGGAGGAAACCCCTAGGAGACTAGCCGCTCATGTCGATTGGTTGATCTTCGCGTGCTTGAGAAGTGGCTGACTTCCTTCTCTGCGTGCGGCTGCCGTCACTGTTGATGATGTATTATGATGTGAATGTCAAAGACCCCTATGGCTGCGTGAAAGATGATGATGATTGATATTGGGCCGTCCAACAAGTCCAGCATGTGCCGTCAAATCCCTTCTCCAAAGGTGTGATAGTTCACGTGATGATCTGCCAAGAATTCCAATTATCGGCCCAATCCAAAAATAAATACCCCAACGTAAGTTGTTTGGCTGCCTCTTTCATGTGAATATTAATGATGGATCTTTGTGTCTCACGTGACTTATTAGCCTCTTCCTTTGAGAATAATGATCATGATTAATTGTTCTTGTTGACTTTTGTGCTCCCTCAAAACAAATTGGTCAATCCCCTTACATGTGCACGTGTCGATGATGTGTGGATCATTTGATGTAGTTTTTAATTCCTTTTAATTGCTTTCAACATAGTATCACGCACACCTTCATGTTTAGCCGTAGGCTACGGATTATACCGTAGTTTACGACTTAGACCTTCTGTTCACTTATTAATTTCCAGCCGTATGCTATGCTTGACTTCCATAGACTACATTTCAACTTTAGATAAAATACCCAAAGGCCCCTGGACTTTATTGTTCCGCGTTCCTTGTTCCTTTGAGCTATTTTTCGACCCGAACAACTCTCGTTTAACGTGATATCTCTTTAATAATCATCCGCGCGTGTCCCGTTTCATCACTAAGCTCGCTAATTTCGCCATATTACACGTTTTCCCTGTAAAATCACAAATACGCGTAGTTAACATATTCAAGGCACATTATCATTTAAAATATAATAAAACACGTATTATACCCACATTAACGCATAAGATTCATACTCTACATCACATCCCCACACTTAACTTTGATTGTCCTCAAGCAACCATTACAAACATTACTCACCTTATTTACAAATCACTATTAAATCCCTTACCGAATTAGCAATTTAAGGTCCCAAGTCATACCCGTCCCATAGACTGACACAATTGAGATTGACAATCTGGCAATTAAATGATACACATTTAAAACAACTTAAGACTTGCCTAACTAAAACTAACATGCTTATGATACTACACACATGCCTCACGCCCCTCAAAATAATCACTCATCTCGGTTCAATCAAGACTAGCGTGTGATGTGCTAGTATATATTTCGCTCAAAACCAAATACGATACTTTGCAGTCATAAGCTTGTATAGCAATCACACCTCCACTGTATCAAGTAACGAAGCACATATCAAAAGGACTTTTGGGTTTTGGGTTAAAGGTAAAGGTAGGAATATATTTTTAGGTTTTTATGTTTATATGGCGAGCACAAATGAACACACCAACCATGACAACTTTATTCACAATAACACTAATACTTTGGGTGATTTTCAACCCATTTATTGAACATGAATAAAACAATGATTTTTGTTTTTTTTTTCCTTTTTTTTCCTTTTTTTTTTCTTTTTTTTTCATTTTGTTCTTTTTTTTTCAACAAACATCTAACACGTACTTGTCATTCATGGTTGATAATTAAACGGGTCAAACAAGGTGTAACAAACGAAGGGTAAAAGGCTCAACATGGTTTACTAAGGTGGGTGGATAAAGAATCAACATATGAAACAATGAAGGGATCCTAATGCCTTTATCATCTATGTGTACGTTAAATCACAGTCTCAGCACGTATCAAACCACACAAGTTCTAACACAAAGCAACATATGGCATACTCTCAGCAAATGAACATTTATAGCAATTTAAACTAACAATCTAGTAGGCTCAAATATCTCACCGAATAGAAGGAATATGGATTGCCGACACGTAGCATGTGTAATTCCTAAAGCATGTTACCCCTAGTTAGGCTTCTCTTCTCAACTATTTTCTAAACTTGTCAGAAATACTCTCATGAAACTTAAAGGGACATCCATGACTAGGGATCTAAGTTAGTTTAATATCAGTAGGAACCCTTTAGCAATTGAAAATGTTGGTTTTCATGTAGTTCAAGCATACTTGAGAAACAAAAATTTTCAAAATTTTTCAATTTTCAGCAATTTTAACCCTTCAAGCATTTAAGATCAACAATTACTTCAAGCATTTAAGATCAACAATTATACCAACCCTTTTCTCGAGTTACCGCATCCCCACACTTGGGATACATTGTCCCCAATGTATGGTTCAATTTATAGTCTAAACTCAAGAGATACCACCCACAAACCATGAACGGCTAATAACTAGACGACTCGACACATAAAAACCACTCCCAACACAAGAAGTTCACACCACCAAAAACACAAAAATAAATAAAACACGGGATAGATAAACACATGCACCTGATTAGAAAACAAGTGAGTGTTTGTAGTGGTGTAGCTGCTGCGATCTAACCGGAACATACGCCCTTCATAGATTCTTTAAGATCTCACCGGGGATGTTGCCAAACATCCCCACACTTGATTCATTGCATCCGTGGAGATGGAACGTAGAAACCTGTCAAAACACAAACACACCAAAACGAGACCAAACCAAAATACAATACAATACTCTACATCCTCGGGCTGCCTCCCGATAGCGCTAAGTTTAAAGGTCTTCAGCCAGACCGTACCTGTTATCCGCTACGGTGGTCTCAATGCACACTTACCCAAAACATTTCCAACGAATGCTCGGAAATTTACATGCCATCTCCATAGGTTTGTAAGTATAATGGGCATGTTTAGAAAGCACATGCGGGTTACGCTAATCCACTTCACGAGATATACACCGATGTCTTGTAGCTTCACCCTTTTCATCTTCTTCCTCGAACCCTCTTCCCCACACTTGTTAATTTGAATGACTGATATGGGAAGAGGTTCGGTACACACATTCATCTCATCAGACTGCTCTGCCTCCTCATCCTCACACACCGTCTGATCCACTAGTGACTCTTCATCAGATAAAGGATTCATTGGTGTGGTATTATCCTCCACAACCTCCTCCTCCATGTGAGAATAATCTCTAATATCAACAGGTAATGGTGAGAGACGCTCTTCTATTTCTATCTTCATTTTTAACTTCTGACACTTGGAAACTAGGCAGCTGATTCGATCTTCATCGGAAAGGTTGGGTGCTAATAAATATTGCTCGAGTTTGGACAAACTCGCTTCCAACATAGCAAGCTTTTTCTCCTCCTCGGTCTGATAAGCATACACACCCTCGGGCTTAGAATAATCGTCGGGATGATACTGTCGGTATCCCTGATACGATTTTGAGATGTATGCATCCATCATTTTTTTTATTCCAATACTCTGGATTTTCCAAATACACCGCGCACACATCCTCATCATAAGAAGTATGACAACGACCGCAACAGAAACATCGTCTATCCGTCCTTGGCTCATAATAAGCATCCTCGTCCCGATCATATCCATCCGAGTAATAATCATCCTCCACCGTTGTATCAGAGTCATAGAAATATGGTGGAGGGGAAGGATTATCATAGCAAGGCATCGGTGGTTCTGCCAATTTCGCTCTTTCCCGTCTATATCGGGCCTCGTGGCAACCGATACATGGGTGAAGTGGTTCCGTACACAAAATGCATCTAGAAGAGCCGCATAATATTGTAAGATCTTTCATCCTGCACAAACACAAAAACACAAGCACCACTCATAAATCTGAACAAAACAAAACAAAACTGACACTATTTTTGGATTTTTATTTTTATTTTTATTTTTTTTATTTTTTTACTAAAACTTAACACTAAACACTTTGCGCACGCCTCCCCGGCAACGGCGCCATTTTGATGTCTGTCGTTAAGGACATGCAAAAACCAACTAAACTATGTAGATAGGATAAGTCGGATATCGAACCAGAGGAGGATTGTGGAAAGTGTCGTTATGTCAATTGTTGATATACTGTTACTGAATTGAGAAATCGGTTTGTTTGATTATGAGAAATAACTAAATTAACTAATAAAAATTGTGGTTTAAATCAATGGGAGAAAAGATGGTTCCTCCAGATTTCAGGTTTTGCAATTAACTTCAATTATGTGTTCAATCAAAACATTCACATAGACATAAATGTTTAACCTAATTAACCAATTGTGATAACCAACGACTAAGTACTCCGGTCAATACATAACGGGAGGTTATCGAATGATTATCAATTACAATTACAAACCCTAATCCCATGTCAAATATATCCCAATTACTAGAACTCTCGGGAACTGAATGCTTAGAAATTAAGGTTTAAATAAATGCAACCAGTTACAATCAATCAATTAAATCCATGGTGAAAAGCATCGAATGCTTAGATCACCAAGTTACAATGATTAAAAACACATAAAAGTACCTAATTACATAAACCCTCCATCCGGAGGAAACCCCTAGGAGACTAGCCGCTCATGTCGATTGGTTGATCTTCGCGTGCTTGAGAAGTGGCTGACTTCCTTCTCTGCGTGCGGCTGCCGTCACTGTTGATGATGTATTATGATGTGAATGTCAAAGACCCCTATGGCTGCGTGAAAGATGATGATGATTGATATTGGGCCGTCCAACAAGTCCAGCATGTGCCATCAAATCCCTTCTCCAAAGATGTGATAGTTCACGTGATGATCTGCCAAGAATTCCAATTATCGGCCCAATCCAAAAATAAATACCCCAACGTAAGTTGTTTGGCTGCCTCTTTCATGTGAATATTAATGATGGATCTTTGTGTCTCACGTGACTTATTAGCCTCTTCCTTTGAGAATAATGATCATGATTAATTGTTCTTGTTGACTTTTGTGCTCCCTCAAAACAAATTAGTCAATCCCCTCACATGTGCACGTGTCGATGATGTGTGGATCATTTGATGTAGTTTTTAATTCCTTTTAATTGCTTTCAACATAATATCACGCACACCTTCATGTTTAGCCGTAGGCTACGGATTATACCGTACTTTACGACTTAGACCTTCTGTTCACTTATTAATTTCCAGTTGTATGCTATGCTTGACTTCCGTAGACTACATTTCAACTTTAGATAAAATACCCAAAGGCCCCTGGACTTTATTGTTCCGCGTTCCTTGTTCCTTTGAGCTATTTTTCAACCCGAACAACTCTCGTTTAACGTGATATCTCTTTAATAATCATCCGCACTTGTCCCGTTTCATCACTAAGCTCGCTAATTTCGCCATATTACGCGTTTTCCCTGTAAAATCACAAATACGCGTAGTTAACATATTCAAGGCACATTATCATTTAAAATATAATAAAACACGTATTATACCCACATTAACGCATAAGATTCATACTCTACATCAACAACCACTTAACAAATCATATTACTTGGTTCGATTACATGAACACACAACCGATTACACACACTCGATACTAAATCATCATGCAAACAATCCGAAAACAAGACATGATAGTCGATTAACATCATCATACAAATCCGAGTCATTCATATCGTAAACATCACTCGATTCGGTTCTGTTAACAATCATCTTTAACTTTAATCGATTTTCAACCCTAATAGATTCATACACACTACACATGTGAGCCGATAATTATGGACATGAATCATTAACAGTTTACATTCACTATAAATTTTATATCATTCCTAAATCATCATGTAAAGCATATACGTCACAACATCATGCAACATACAATCAAATAGTTAAACACTAACCGGTTATGGATGAGAACAAGGATTGATCCGAACACAAAGGCTTCGGTAGGAATGGGGGATGTTGCCGTCGGCTTCCAGAGAGAGAAGAGAGCTAGGGTTTGTGTGTGTTCTTGTTTTGTAACTAATGAGAAATAAAACTCCCTAAGGGGTATGTGTATGAAGGAGTGGGCCGAACCCAACTTTGGGCTGCCCTTGGTTCGATCACCAACGAATGTGGGCCGAGAAGGCTTGTGCGATCGAGTTCACATCATGCAAACACATTACAAAAACATGTAACACACATTCACTTAACATAACAACATAACATTTCATTAATCACCAACGTTCACATAAACACGCAATGTTCAAACACGTTACATTAAGCACAAAGATAGGTTTGAATTACGAGTTGTCACACGATACGTACTGTGACAACAGTAACTTCGTTAGCACAAGGCCGTCCTGATCGGGTGGGAATCACCCGTGTTCAATCAGTCGTCTGTCCTTAGCGAACTCATGTCAGAATCCACCTCATGCTCGTCTTTTCCGGTAAACTTAGATCCAAGCTGACTTTAGACTATGCATCAAGTCCTCAGCCGGTTTAGATCCGGTTTCTACCAAAATAAGGCAAAAGTGGCAGAAAAGGTGAAGAACGTCCCAAATTTTATAGGAAAAGCATATATTTAGCTTAAATTTTATGTAAAAACACATGAAATACCTTAGATCAAAGCTAAATCTTGCTTAGAATGACATCACATGGTAGTTTGTTCAAACCACCATGATGACATCACCCTCAAGAACTCAGATCTGAGAGACTTCACGGTGAAAAGTGTGATTTCAAGTGAGAATCACGTAGAGAATGAGGTGTAGATCAAGAAAGTACAAAGATCTAGCCTAAAACGCACCAAAATCGATGAGAGAATGAAAAAAAAGGACGTGTGCGCGTGTCTTGGTCGAGCAGAGTTGTCACATCACTGGAAAGGTGATGTGACAGGTCTATTTATATTGTGAAGGAGAAGAGGAGGGAAGGTGTGGTTGGTTCGGATGGCAGTCCGATCGGACGGCTGTCCGATCGGGTGGTCATCCGATAGGGTGACAATCCGATCGGATGGCAGCCCGATCGAAAGGCCACTCTGGCCAATCCAACATTTCCGCGTTCCAGATTTCGATTCGATTTGCGAGTTAGATTAAGCGTTGCGTATTGTTGAGTAATAGATGTCTAGATTACCATATACATATCAGAGGTTTACAAAATTAATATATTCCGCCAGTGACAAGACTCTAGTCTCTCGTTCAACCAAGAATCAAGTTTCATGAGTCTAAAGACCCAAGCACCACAATAGATTTAGACATTCCAAACATAGCTTTAGGCATTCCATCGTAGATTAAGACATTCCAACATAGATTTAGACGTATAGAACTAGGCATTTCAAGCATATAGACATTTAGACATTTCAGTCATATAAAATTAGGTAATCCCACATATAGACATTCCCATCTTTAGACAGTTTAGCATTAGGCGAAGCATATAGACATTTCAGTCATATAAAATTAGGCAATCCCACATATAGACATTCCCATCTTTAGACATTTCAGCATTAGGCATTCCAGATAGGCATTCAAGCATAGATTTAGACATTCAAATCATATAGAATTAGGCATTCCCAACGTAAACTCAAACATCTCAAGAAAATAGATAATCCATCATAGATTAGGACTAACATAAGCAAAAAGTTAAACTTCGGGGATTCTTGACAAGAGCCTAAAGTTCAGGGACGTTGGGCGTTACAAAATCCACTCGACTGCAATGACATTCAATTCATCACTATAAAAACTGATTACTATGGACATAGACACAAAGAAATCACTACTATATATGTAGAAACATAAAGGAGTCTGTTGAATCAATCATAAATCTAGTTACGTTTCACTTGCATACAACTTGGTCTCTCAACCTGTTCATGTACTTTCGAATATGAGATTCTCAGTTCTCCATTCTTGATGATTTCACCAGTCGCCTGCTTAAGATCATATTCTTCACAGTACAACCTTTTTCTAGCTACGGCATCACCAATCGCTTGCTGAACTCCAATTTTTTATGTGGCTGCCTTATCATATCCTTTTCCCCTTTCTTCATTTCTTCACCATATATAGGTGCAGTTGTCAGTTTACCGGTTACCATCAGCAAATTACCCATGATAATAACCACCAGGGTTTCTTTTTCCATATCAGACACATTCACAAACACATGAAACAAGCCTGGTTCCGACTTAAATCAGAATCCTCACATTCATCAGCAATGGTGTTTATCATCTTAGGAAATGTAAATTGTAACTTTGTATTTGAAATGGTCTCGCAAGAGTTCGCGTCTCCCACAAAGAGAGCTGATAAACAATCAGAACAAACCACATTAACCACAACACAACAATTATCATCATCATCATCATCATCATCATACTCTGTAAATCCTACATTAACCACAACACAACCAACACAACCAACAAAAGCAAAATAAAATATTTATGTACAAACCTTTTAAAACTTGAGGATTATTGGCTAAATAGCATAAGAGCAAGTCCATCAGATGAAATATATAAAACTGAAAATGTGTTGGTTATGGCTTTCGGAAGAAGAAGGAAGCATTGAAAGGTGCAAATTGAGGCTTTTAGAGGGATCATATTTGTTATAAGAGTTTCTAAAATACAAAATTACCATGATGCCCTTCGTTTTCTAGGTAAAAGGACAGAAATGCCCAAGTCAACTAACAGTTGTCTGACAGAAGTTTGCCCCATGGGTTTAATTGAATCAAATTGACAACAGCTGGGACTGAAATGTTAAATTTTTTGAAATAGGAACTGAACCTGCGAACGAATGTTAACCTCAGAGACTAAAATTGTCGTTTATCCATAACAAAAATGGTGATGGGCCAAAGATGAGTATGGGCATTATTGATATAAACAAAAAAAAATGAATGAAAAATTGTTACATGGGTCGAACTAACTAGAAATTGACAAAATAAATGGCATCGAATACACTGGCAATGCTTCACTATCAAACAACTAATCAAAAATATATCATAAACTAAAATACACCAAAAATATCTCATCAACTAAAATACACCAAAAATATCTCATCAACTAAAATTCACCAAAAATATCTCATCAACTAAAATACATTATATATTATGCGGGAGTACTACAACTATAATTTCGTTTCAATATGATTGTGTATTGTTATATTTTATGTTCGTGAAAGTGTGGTATGCCGACATTAAGCTGACCAATTCACTTTCGTTGAATTCACTGTCATACAAATTCGAATCGGTCCAAGCTCTCCTTGAAGGAAACTAACGTGGGCATACAAGGGTTGAACATTAAACCGTCAATCCCCCGATCTTAAATCTCATACTACTATCCGCCTTAGTATATAGTTATGAAACTTTCAAGTTATGTAATATTATTAACATAGTAATCTTTTTGTGATGAGACGTGGATTTAGTAGATGATGTGTCGTACTGATGATTCTCATATGGCGTTTAAGTGGATTTTATTGCTAACACGGTTATTAAAAATAAAATAAAATAAATCCTTATTATTATTACTGTTATTGATTTCCGCTTATGTTATTTTATAATAACACAAAAGCATTGCATCTACACATCGCGGGTAAATGGTAACCAACATCTTTTTTCCAAGCAAACCTTCTTCTTTGATTGAGGAACAGGTTATCGGGAAAGTAGCACACGCCACATAGCCTAGACATTACAACTCTCACACGCCACACATAAGAATGAGGTTTTGGTCGTTTTGGATTAACGGTTTCGTTTTCTAGGGATTTGATTTGCATTTTAAGGTTGGAGATTATGGTATCTAGGACTTCAATTTGCAAGCTATGAGGGTTGTGTAGGGTGTAAACGGTTACACAATGACAATAATAGAGTAAGATTTGAAAGTTTGATGGCATTATTAACAATAATACACTACACATACCATACACTATGTTACTATTGTATCCCCAATTGCTCGCTCTACGACAAACATCAAATATGGGGTGATGGTTTGGGGTTATAACTTATAAGATGTGACATCATTTATGAAACTCCAAAAAAATAAATGGTTCTAAAAATATATAATATAATATAATATATGTAGCGGAAAACTTTAAAAAGTTACAATTATAGAATCCAAGAAATTGTTATTTTACACTATAATTGACATATCAAAGTAAGGCGTGTGGTGAGAGTAATACAAAACTATAATTGACATATCAAAGAAGATGACTACATAATATAAAACTTGAGTTTTATTTACTCCGAGTCCATTACGTGAAAATATACATTAGAAAAACATTAACAAAACTAAATGAATACAAACGATTAAGATTCAAAAATTAAAAATAACTGAAAAAAGGATATTCGTAATATCCTGCCTCTCGAACCATCTATTGTCCGCTTTGCTCACAAAGAGCTCACGGATTTGTTTTTGGTTACGTGAGTGGAGACTTTGTAGGAGGTCACCCATCTTGGTAATACTTTCAGTCGAATACATTTAATTGTGGAGTTCTTATGAGATCCACAACCGATGCACCCAAAACGCGTTGATGATATATAATGTCTGGTATTCCATATGAACTGCACATTTCTAGTGTCCACGACTGAAAATAGGATATTAGACATAAACCAAGACATCATACTAAGAAAATGACATAGACTAGGACACTAAGGGGGTGTTTGTTTTTGCTTAAAACATCTGCAAGGAGCCTATGTCTGCAGGCGGGCAGACATATGGGCTTGAAGACTGTTTGTTTTTTTTTTAAAGGAGATCTGAAAATAGCTTATTTTATCTTAAAATAAAAGCTATGAACCCTTGCTTCAATTGTCTTCACACAACTCATTTACACAACTCCCTCTCCTTCCACCCCCTCTTTACATCAGACCAAACAACACACACCCATCGTTCCATCTCACCTCTCAAGATCCGGCAACCACCAAGATGGAGGACCGGCGCCGTTACGGCAGTTCACCGGCCACCGGAATCCGTCCCCGGCGGCGTGTGGTTTGACAAACACCCACCCCCACCTCGTCTTCTCTTATATCACCGGCCACCACCATCGATTTGGTGGCGGTAGACATCAGCAGCAACCACGCCACCACCACAGGCGGTGGCGCTGTGGTGGGTGGTGGTGAGCGACGCTGTCGAAGGATAGAGAGAGAGAGAGAGAAACTGGGCAGGAGGGAGAGAGACGCGATGTTGTTGGGCGGCGCCGCCGTGAGCAGCGGCGACGGTGGAGTGAAGCCGGCACTGAAGGAGCGGGTGCTCCCACGAGCCTCCGACAGGCCCGGTAAGTGTCGTTTCTCTGCAAAGTTTCGGGTATTTTCGTTTTATTTACACATTTCTGATTTTTGGGGATTGCCGGTGATTATTTTCTTGTTTCGGGCCATTGCTCCGATTGTTGAAGGTGATGATGATTGGCTGCCGATGGTGATGACAGTGGTGGTTAATGTCGGTAACTCGTTTAGGCTTCGGTTTCGGGTCAATCGCGTCAACACAGCAGGTTGACCAGTCAACGAAACTCAACTGGTCAGCCATGGTTCGAGTCAGATTAACCGGCTCCGATCAGTCATCGAGAGGAAGAAGCAGGGGTTGAGTTGATGTGAGTTGGATCATGGATATGTTGGATGTTGAATGTGTAGACATTATCAGGTTATAAAACAAACAGTCTTATATTTTCAGCTTGCAGATCTTCAAACCACATCTTCAGTTGCAGATATAAAAACAGATGAAATCAGCTTGCAGACAATTTATGTCTGCAAAAACAAACAGCACCTAAGACGTGGCAACATTTTTCTAAATCCGGCTAAAGACCGAAACTACGACATTAGACATAAACTACAACATTTCTCTAAACATGGCGAAAGTCATAGACTAGGACATTAGAAATAAACTAGACTCGACTCAAAAGACTAAGGAAAACTCATGACTCGTTTAAGAGTCTCAAAAAGACTAATAAAAAGTTATTTCTCTTTCAAATCGTAAATTATAGTTATAAAACACTTCACTTTACGAATTAACGTTTCGAGTAACACTCACAGAGAAAGATTATTTAAGAAAAATCTGTAATTAGTTAGTAAATATTAATTTGTCTTAAACCACATATTTCTATTTCTAATTATTAAGTTTAAGTACCAAGTATAAAAATGATCAAATTCTTGGGTCTATTATCACAGTTTGTACTTTGTAGGCTGTTGGGAACTTAAAACATATGGGCCAAAAAGTGGACTGCTGGTTAATATTGGGCTGGAATCACAACAAGCTGAAAAAGTCGGTCATGACTCATCTCGTCCGGTTGAATTCCTGTTACCGTAAAATCGATTTCAGTTTTCTCGTTATGTCCCGGTGTCTTAAGACTCCATGCTGTGGGCTAATGCTCCTGCCCACATCACATGTTGACGCCCCCAAACACCATTTCCTGGTCCTCAATTTTTTGCCAGCAGTGTTAATTTTACCAAAAATTTCTGATTTTTTTTGTGGTGTAAAATATTGGATTTTAAGAGTCTGGCCCCCACCAATTTGGATTTTGAGAGTTCGGCCTCCACTGAGTTTTCATTCAATTCAAGCTCCGCCACCAGAGGATTCCTCGGTTTGCCGATGGTGTTGTGACCTACCTCTCTTGCCAATTTGGTCTTGCCTAAGGCCCTCCATCCGGCCTAATCGTTACTTTCAATTTGAGAAGTAATGGTTACAGGGACTTCAAAATTGAGACAACGAGTAGCCAGAGGTGGTGAAAACCGAGGTCACTTTTAATTTACGTGCAGTGGTGGACCCAGAAATTATTTGCTGGGGTGCGGTCGGATTTTTTGCCTAAAAAATACATTAATATTTTTTCAAAAGGTGCACCCGTCCACCCACCCACCAAGACACTTGGGTCCTACGTGTGACGTGTCATGTCAAACCCCCATGTAACCAAGAAGTAGTTTAGTTCATGCATCATCCCTTCCGCACGTAGATATGCAACGTCACTTTATTTACTTAACTACTTTAATGCATTTGTTTATTTGAGTTTGTTTCTAATTGTCGAGTACCGGTCTAGTTAGTGAGTTAGTTAATTTTCTTGTAACGCTATAAATAGCCAAGTAATGTTGAATGGTTTAAGCATGAAATGAATGAATATCTAGGAAATTTCTCAGCCATATCAGAAGATGCAAACTCTAGAGTCTTTCAAGTATGGTAATTGAGTTTTTTTTTTACACAAAAACCAAACATATGTTTGGGTTTCTAGAATTTCATAATTGTCGTTTCAGTTACAATTTACAAATGGCTCAAATAATTCGGTCACTAGAAAAGATGGTTAAGATAATTTGGTTATTAGAAAAGATGGTTCATTTGATTCGGTTATTGGAAACTATGGTTCATTTAATTTGGTTATTAAAAAAGCTAGTCCATGGTTAACCGCCTTCTCTAGACGTGGGTGGATTATAGCTAAAATTTTTTTTGAACGGCGAATATTATTATAGCTAGATTTCGATTAATAAATCCAGCTATACCTTAGGTTAAATAAAATATTAATAAAAAAACTACGTAATAACTAATATGGTATTAATAAACAATTATAACAAACTTCTTTCTAGATATAACTTTTTATTTATAGAAAAAATTAAAATAAAAGTCGGTTTTAATGTCGGTTCAGTTATTCGGTCATTTATACACATATAACCATAACCGAACAATATAAATTTGGTTATCAGAAAGGTTATAGCCGAGCCATCGATTTCTCACTCATTTCGATTATTTTGATTCGCTTATATTTGATCATTTTGTGTTTATTTTTACCCATAGTTTCACTCAGACCGGTTAAAAACATTTGAATGACTCCCCAAGGCCCAAACACAATCTTCGATGTTCTATCCTAGTTTCCAAATTCCTTGGTTACACCTTGTAACGTGCAAACACTTGAAAAACTATACTTTTTCAAGTGTATTTGTGTATGCGTGCTACAAGTGTGTTCTTTCGTTTTATCTGTTTTTTACTGGATAACTCACACACCATCTAATTATATTCCTAAGGGGTTAAATGTATACTTTTTGTCCATCATGACTCATGAGAGTTGAACAATTAACCTCATAGAGAGGGGCATATTTATCTACGTTGTGCCGCCAAGGTACCGTTAACCTACAAGCGCTTTGGTTTTTGTCTTACTTGAACTAAGAGAAAAAAAAAATTCTTATCCAAAATTTTAAATTTGCTTAAATGACAATTCAAGTCCTGGAAGAGTCGAATTGCAATCAGTTTTGATTTTAAACGTAAAGGCCGATTATTATCACATTTTTATCCTATTTTTTACTTTATTGCCTTCTTAATTCATTCAATGATTTGAACCAACACAAATAAAATGAGGATTCTGGGTTCGATTCCCACAAGAGGATTTTCCCAGATTTATTGAGTTTCGTCATGAATTAATGTATAGACATTATAGCTTACTTGAGATGGATATGATCGGGCGGTTCCGCTGATTGGACGATAACTTCAATGGTCCGTTAGTGATCCAAATTTACCGTTAAAAAATACAAAAAATAAAATATTTATAATATAATACTTATAAGCTTAATATGTAAAAGGCAATGGAAAATTTATCTCATGATGAATGATCAATTACTTGGCACGGGTAAAATCACATATGTAGGCCAATGAAACTTCATTGCCCACCCATACTAGCTTCCTACCACCCACTCACTTTAATTCATCCACTTGATTTTCATTTTCACAACGGAACTCTCATTACATCATTTAATGTTTTATTCATCTTTTTTCCCTTTACTCTATTTACCAAACACCCCTAGTTTGAAGTCAATGTTTGTACCAAGCCAGCAACAATTCATTCGGTTTTTATTGCATTTTGTAACCAAACCTGCATCTACAAACTATGGTTAGCATATTAGACCGACCCTGGACTGGCTAAACCGTCCTAAAACGGCTCGGTTTTATGGTTTATGCCAATTTCAGTTTATGGTTTAGGAGCATTTGACATGTACACAATCGCATATTCAAAACATCAAAAAGTACATAAGAAAAGTTTTAACTCATCAAAGTTCCAAGACATATTCAACCGTTAAAGTGAAATTGGCATATACAAGTACAACTGATTTGTTTTGGTTTGGAATGTTCACTTGGTTTTAACCTCGAAAAGAAGACCCTTTATTTGACCCGTTTTAATATAGGAAAAAAGGTTCTAATCAAAACAAATAACAAAGAAGGTTCTATTAAAATAGATAGCTTTTAACTCGATATCGTAAGCTAACGCCCCGAAATTTTATGACGGATTAATACATAACTACGGATATTTTATGGAAACATTTGTGTTTGGTTAATGTTTGTGCAAGACTTAAAAGGGGATTAAGCCCAAACTTAAGCATGGGAGGCACATAAAAGCAAAGAGGTAATTAATCATGTCTAAAACCCTAAATTAGTGAAGGGGTAAGCCTCCATGCTCATTTGCTCTTTCCAATTTTGTTTTAGAGAGAGGGCGCACGCTTAGAAAGAGAAAGTTCTAGATATAGAAATCGACTCCTTTGAGTTGGAATCTGGCTAGAAGATAAAGGAGGACAACAAAGGATTGTTTCTTGTCCATTTATGTGAAGTTAAAGCCCTTTTGGAACAGTGGCTTTCGGTTTGGATCGAAAGCGAGGTAATTTAACGTTAACATTTACATGTTTTCATGTGTTTTCGGTCATAAAGCTTATACACACTAATTATAATAATATGTTTGGGACCATAAAGTTGCGATCTTGACGTAAGATTTGATGAGAGAGGAAGTTAATTGTCATTAGCGGAGTTTTTAGGGTTGTCAGAAGTCCCCCCCCCCAACACACACACACACACATGCAGGAGCCACCTGTCGAAGAGCGTCACTTGTGGCATGAGCCACCTGGTTTCATGAGAAACCTTGGTTCAGGCACACCATGGTTCTGTTCCAAGCGTAAGTATTGAATTGTGTCAGCATTGACTCGTTATGAATTATATATAGGTTGATTTCAAGGCAGGACAACATAGTAACAGGTAAAGTTTTATTACATATGCATAAATGAGTTTCCATACCCCTCTTTATAATACTTTTGGGGCGATGTGTATAGTCACTAAAGTTTTCAAAGTAAAGTATTATATTTCAAACATGATAGATTACGATAAAGTTTGCTAAAGTAACTATAATGTTTTATAGTTCTAAAGTGATAAAGTCTAAAGTATTCATAGTATCATTGGTTAAAAGCTAAAGGGAACTTATCGTGTCTAAAGTTAACATCGACTCTTAAAGTCAACGCCTAAGTCTCAAATAACGTCTAAAGTTAACAATGTAGTCCCATGTGGTGTCTAAAGTTAACATTGTGACGAAATGGTAAAGGGGCATATAACACTCTAACCCATTATTAATGGTCTTAATACGATTTGAACTTCTACCAAGATTTTAACTCATAAACAACTTGGTTCGTTTACACGTTTAATCTCAATAATTAATGGTCTTAATACGATTTGAACTTCTACCAAGATTTTAACTCATAAACAGCTTGGTTCGTTTACACATTTAATCTCAATAAAGTTATATGGTAATTTGGGGTTAATAAATTGTCGTTCGTAATTAAATATATGATCGTACTACTGAATACCAAGTGACGAGGTACTGAGGTAGATATAGTATTTTATATAATGTTTGGATAAGAAAATATTTTGTGTTGGTGTAGTCAATTATCAATGTGAGTTGACCGACAGTAGACAAAATAAACAAGATGGTCCATAACCAAAAAGAGGACCACATTTGTTAACCACGCGCCGGCTTGTATGCATAATGTGGTCTAATGGGAATCAACATTGATGAGACAGTCTCAGCCTTTGGCTTGGCTTGGCTTCTCTCTTCTGTTCTGGATGTCGCACCCATCGCATCCTTAGTCAAATCACCATTCTATTGGCTTTTTTTAACCCTCTTTTTCCTACTTCATTTTAGTTCTATTTCTGTATTATTATTATTATTATTGTTGTTGTTAATAATTTTAAAAATGTATTATTTCTTTTAAATACTCACATTTGGAAAATAATACCGAAAAATGTATATGTTACACGTTTTGAATACAAGTTAGTTACAAATTGATCCTAATTAAAATATATATTCTAACACATAATAAGACAACAAATCAAATATAAATACTCTTATAGTACAAAATATACGAATGACTAAAAAGTAAAAAACCGCGGTGACATTTTCATAATTATCTTATTAGTAGAGTAATTATCAAATGTAGAGTAATTATCAAATATAGAGTAGGTATGAAGCCCTTATAGAGTAATATTGAATGACAAGTTGTTTGATGCACTTATAGATTAATTTTGAATTTATGTTGTTTGATGCACTTTAGAGTAATTTTGAATGATATCTTTGCTAAGGCTATGGGGTGTGGGGTTCGGCAAGGGGAGGGGAGGTGAGGTGGAGGATCGGCGCCGAGGGGTACATTGCCCCTCTCCCTAGTTTGGTTTTCGGTGGCCTCAATGAGATGTTATCGATATCTCCGATTTGAATGTTGTGAAAGTGGCACAAAATATTGACTGTTACAAAAATGAGTGTTGAGGAAGGGGGAGCACACTTAGGGATGGTAAAATACCCGAGTCCAATGGGTATATCTGAAACCTGAAGCATTTGGGACGGGTATACTCGATACCCAACTATTGGGCTAGGTGTGGGTATGGAAAAAAATCACAGGTAAGGGACGAGCATGGGAATAGATGATACCCGAAACTACATACATGTTTACCCCAAATATATATACGAAAACTTTAAAACATTCATATTTGTTAGTAATGTTCCATTCTTGTAGCTTTATTATTTGAAAATAAACTTTTCATTTGAAATATATATTTTGATGACATTATTCATATTTATGTGCTATGAAATGCTATTTTTTGAAAATAATATTATAATATGTATACATTTTAAATATACGACATATTATTATGGTAATAATGATATGTATATTGTTTATCATAATTTAGTATATTATATAGATTTTTAAAACATAAAATTACAAAGGAAAGTAAAAAAATATATATCCATGAAAATCCCAACGGTATACCAGATACCTGACAGATAATGGGCCGGATATGAGACAATTTTACAACCAGGCATGAGTATGAGATTAGCCATACTGACCTATTGCCATCCCTAAGAACACCCTTGAATTGAGGAAGAGAGATGAGGTGAAAAGGGAAAGTGAGATGACGTTGATGTGGAGGACGAGGAAGATGGGTGAGTGGATAAGCACAACCTATAGCCTAAGGCCAGGGGGTGTAGTATACCGCCCCTGGCCACCTCAGCCTCGTTAACGCCCTTTAGCGCCCCCTACACATCCCCTGGTCGCCAAAGGGGGGCAACATCGATCCTCCACCAGGGCAGTAACGAGCGCTAATGACAACTGCAGGTGGAGCCCATTGTTTTCAGCCAATCAAATTTTTTCTCTTTATTTTTGTTTTTTGCATTTTGTTTAATAGGAGACCTTTAAAGGGACTTTAAACCATTTCATGCAAGTTAAAAAGAGAGGCTTTAAAACCCTCTGTGTGACATAACACTGATATGACTCTGACGTGACACTATAAAACCCATAGGGCTTCAAACCACACCCTAGTAAACATACGTCGCACAATAATTATATTGCAACAATAATAACAGAAACAATGATTATCATCATTACGATGATACCAAAATAGTGATAATGTATCAGTAACATTAATAGAAATAATAAGGGTGTAAGGGGTGCTCACCTAAGAGGTGAGTCCCCTCTCTTACGTCCAACCAACCAAATAGTGCCACGTCAACTCCTCTCTAATACTCCCCTAACACCCCTTTTTGATGGCGGCACTCCCCTCTTAGGTGAGTTCGATTTTTTTCCTTTTTTTTTGTAAAATTATGCATGTTTATAAATTAAATAAAAGACATTTCATTAAATTTAAAAAAAAAATACATTCAAACTAGAAAATAAAAATCACATTCAAACTAGAAAATAAAAATTACATTAAAACTAGAAAATTAAAATTTTAGAAATCGCATGGCCACCCGTACTTGTTAGCGATTTCGCGCTTTCGGGCGAGGATGAACGGCAACATACTTGGCGGAACATCGTCGTGCGGCTTGAGGAATGTTTTCATATCTCGATCGTAATTGTAGTTTTTCATCGTCTCGCGTTGTTCCGATATGAGCTCGCGAGCCTCCGACTCTCTTTTTTTCCTCAATTCGATCGCCTCCAATTCTACCGCTTGCTTCGCTTCTTTCATGGCGGTGTACACTTTGAATTGTGCCGCCAACTCGGCCGAGCTTCCCTCGGACGATGTAGCTTGACGCTTGTCTCGCCGTTGTAGTCTTTGTGGCGAGGGGTCTTCGTTCATATCCGGTATCGAAGGGTCCACGTCAACGGGCTTTCTTTTATGTGCCGAACCTTCACCTTCCTCACCCAACAATGGGACTTGGGCCCATTTCTCGTGTCTTCGAACGACCTCCCACGCCTCGATGTGTTGAAAACCGTTCGGAAATCTATCTTTAAATTCTTTTAACGCGACTTTCATCACGTCGAGATCCTTACATCCGCTTCCTCGTGTGCGATCCTACATGTTATAAAATATTAAAAATATAGAATATTAAATAATAAGTGTTAAAAAAATATGAACTTAGAAAAAAAAATTAAAAATATACAATGTTAAAAAAAATATAATTTTTACCGCTTGTTGGTATAGGCCGTTGAAAAAGTTTATTTTCGTCATCATCGGGTTCCATTTAGACCGTACTTGATGAACGGTCCGGTTACTTCCACCGACATTTTTGTTAAAATGCTCTAAAATCTTACGCCAAAAACTATCGCGGTTTTGTTGATTGCCCTTTTTTTTGTTGGTAGAGCAATGTACCCACGCCTTCGCCAACGCCTCTTCTTGGTCCTTTGTCCATTTTTCGCTCACCATTTTCCCCTTTTTATCCCGAGCGTCATCTTCTTCGTTGCCCGCGTCTTCATCCACATTATATTCATCGTCCTCGTCATCGTCGCCCAAATTTTGAGTTTCGGGCACTACCTCATCGTCTTCGTCATCGTAAAGAGGTAGAGGACGTTCGACATTTCCTCGTGTAGATGGAACTTGTGGAGAACGAAAAGCATATGGGTCGAAGGCGGGGGATTGAGGAGGAGCGTCCATTGATAACAAATTTTGAAAATAGCCGAAATTGGGTTGTTGGGTGTTGTAAAACGAGGGGTGTGAAGCTTGTTGGAAAAAAAACGGGGGTTGTGAAGTGTATCCGAAAGGGGGTTGTGGTTGAGCACTTGCACCGCTCGAACCACCACGAGACGGTTTCGAGACCCGTCCCTTAGTTTTTTTCTTGGCCTCGCGGGGTTGGTTCTCCATTGCTCGGTGTGAAGGGGGTGTGGTTTGAGAGTATAAAACATAAAAAGTGAAGTGGGTGTGGTTGGAGAGTATAAAAAATGTGTGAGAATGATATGGTTTGAGTATAAAAAAATGGAGTGAATGAGATGGTTATTTATATATGTTTAAAAAAAGTGAATTTTTTTTTTATAAAATCGGACCGTTGCTTTTTTACCGTTCCTCTTTTCTCGTGCAATTTAACGCGGTGAGTCCATGCCTAAACCACCCCCCGATTCGGGTCCCCGCATTGATGGCGGCGGTGTTCCCGATCGGGGACAACCCTCACCGCACCCACTCCCCGCGTACACCCCGTCCACCCTAAGAGCATACATTGATAACAATATTATTTTAAAAATATACAAAAAGTAATTATAAGTATAGTAATGATAGTAACACACTAACACTAACACACTATCGTTATGTTTTATCAAACAACCATTCCAATTTAGTAGTTCAACATTCAAAACTATTGGTTTCATTTGAGTTGTATGTCATAAATGTTGTAATGTTTAGCCTTTTTAACAAATGTGTACATACAACTTGTTTTCTATTGAAATTAAAAAAAAAACTAGCAATAAGACTCGCGCGCGTTGCGGCGCTGGTACGTCGCAAATATCGAATGGATTAGTCCAAACGTTATGTGATGCGTTAATCATATAAAAACGCGTGTTTCGACGTATCCGATTAAACTCAATGTAACCTATATAAGCATTGCGATTTAATCAAAACATAAAGTAAATCAAATTTATACCGTACAATCATAACATATTATATTTGGCCCGACTCATACATGTAAAACGTAAAGCATGTAACGAAAAGTTGACACGTATAATTAAAAGAGATTAATTAGAGCTTTTGAAAAATGGGAAAAAAGAAAGCACAAGTTGACTCCACTCGATTCAAAACAAATTTTACTAAACATTCATAAAATATGTACGAAAACATATTATATTTGACTTGACTTGTTTCACAAAAAAGTTTACGTCGAAACATACATCAACTCGACTTTATACCGAAACATACATAAAAATATGCACGTAAATATGGTTTTTTAAACGAAAACGTATTATATTTGACCTAACTCATTTCCAGAAAAATTATTTGTGTGTATTGATGGTTGTTAAATGACCTATGTTTCAATGTTGATTTTGCAGGTTTTAATGTTGTGGTGATTTAGCTGGCTATGTCTTTTTAATGTGTCTAGATGGTGTATTAACGTAACCACCATATCCATTATTAATGTTTTTCTTTAACCTATTCTTATATGGCTTTGTTTGTGTAATTAGCCTTGACTCAGGTTGGTTTTCAGGTTTCAATGTCATGGCGATTTAGCAGACTATGTCTTCTAGCCCGTTACCAACCCAACCCAACCGATCTGTTCATGTACCGCCTCAGGTCTAAACGCTTGAGTTACGAACTTGCAGTTTGTGTGTTTTGTCTTAAGGGCAACTCTTTCATGTTGTTTCATTTGTTTTGTGGGTGTTATTCAGCGACAATACAATGTTTAAATAGTGAAGGCTCTATGAACAATATGTTGAACAAATTGGGCACTTCCACTTATGTATTCATGACCAGGTATCCAGTTCCTTTTCGACCTTTTCACTGGGTTAAATAGGTACCGAAAAAACTGAATATTTTTGGTTGGCAGGGAGCCCAAGATAGGTTGCCCACTCTCAAAGGTTTACATAGACGCAATATTCATCATGGGCCGACTCTGTGCAGAATTCGGAGTATGCAATGAAGACGCGAATCATCTATTCATCTCTTGCTACGTTGTAGCGGTAATGTGGCACAAGGTCAGCGTGTGGTGTAGCATTCCGCAAATCTATGATTTTACAATGAATGACCTGTTCGACATACATAAAAACTTGGCGATATCGAACAATAAGAAAAGGGTGATACAAATGATTATCTTGGTGGCGTGTTGGGTGATTTGGAAGGCACGGAACGATCTAATATTTTCGGGCAGTCGGCCAAACATAGACAAGATAGAGAGTTACAAGTAATGTCCTTCATATGGTTCAGTCATCGGGCGAAACAAAACAGTACAGAATGGAGCAATTGGGTGAATTTCACTGCTGTGTAATAAATATTGTTGAATCGGGTGGTAAATGTAAACTCTAATAGGGGAGATGTATACTTTGTTTTAGCAGCTTGTTAATCATTGTATAAAAAGTTTGGTGAGATGAATGAGAAAATGTTTGTTCTTAAAAAAAAAAAACTTGAAGAAGTTTTATCTTAAAAGTCAATTACAACTTTCTTTGTTTTATAAAAATATATGGAATAAGCATTATTTCCTTTTGGTTTGCAAATCTGTTACTTTGTTCCTTCTTAGATGCGACTACCAGTATGCTTGATTAAATACTCTCTGGTTCCTAAACAAAAAGAAGGAAATGCTCAATATGGTTGATGCGTGTCGAGTGTGTTATATTTTATTAATATTTTAAGCCCTTTTTAACACGGTAGTCAAGTTTTAAATTTATAAAACACGATATTCTACTAACACTAAACACACATATAAGCAAGTGCACCCATCATGAGCATAGTATAGCGTTGGTAAGATACCGAGGTCGTCCAAGGACACAAGAGCTTTTAGTACCAGTTTATCCTCAACGTCTAATCAAATCAAAAGTTTTAGAAAAGGTTTTAAATATAAAAATAAAAACTAAAATGCTGAAAATAAAAATAAAAATAAAATAAAAACAGATAGACAAGATGAATCACTTGGATCCGACTCACCTTTGTAACCTTTGATGATTTCCGTACTTTTGCACTTTTTAAGAGATTATCTTAGTTATAGTAGTAGGCCCCTCTTTTGAAGGTGACGTTACCCTCAACCCAGTGGTTTGAGTCAGCAAGGATACAATCCCAAAGGGTCGGAATATTGAAAGATAATTAATTAAGTTATCAATGCGTAAAGTGGTAGGCCCCTCTTTTGAAGGCGACGTTACCCTCGGCTAAGCGGTTTGAGTTAGCAGGGATACAATCCCAAGTAGCCGGGTTAATGTATTAATAGTAGTTTACATATGAGGGGATCAAGCCATTCGCACCCCCGCCATCCAATACCAGTGGGTATTGAAGGAGGTCCTAGTAATCTTGACCCAGATCCTTGCAGGATCTATACACTGAACAAGGCAAAAACCTTACCAAACCATTCCCTTAACCCCCGACCAGGTAGCCAACATATCTCTATATAGACCGTAGAGATATGAATGGTGAAAATCTTTTATTTTATATAGACAGTAAAATAATGTCAAGACTCCACGGAAAAATGATAAAGAAGTTTCACCATCAACATAAGAAACTAGTTATTAAAGTCATTAATATAAAACCAAATAAAAAGTGCGAAAAGATTAAAAATCAAAAGTATTACAGTAAATGCTTGTCTTCACCAAGTGATGTAAGAGACTTAGGCAAACATGGCCTTTGATTGTGAAGAACTCTTACTATCAATCTTGGATCCCGAGACTACTACACACACTCTAAGGTGGATGATGGATGATGGTGGTGGATGTGGGTGTTGTAGTGGTGGTGGAGTGGCGGTGAAGTGGGAGAGAGGTGGTTTGCCAAGGGATGCCTTTGAAGTGAACTAAGCACCCCTATTTATAGCCTGCATAGAAGCCCGGGCACGGCCCCGTGTCCACCCTATTTCTCTTTCTTCATTAATTGCAATTGTCTGTATTAGGCTCCACACGCCCCCGTGTTCGCTGGGCACGGCCCCGTGTGTAGAAGCGTATCTGTACTATCAAGATTTGCTAGATTCTGCGAATCTTAGCGTTGACCACGACCCGTGTTGAGCTGGGCACGCCCCTGTGCTGGAAATAGAACTTTGTCTTTTCTGCAGACACTTGGCCACGCCCCCGTGTCCGTTGGGCACGGGGTCATGGTCAGCCTTCTGTTTCTTGTTTTTGCTTGGGAAGATGCTGTCGATGGGTCGGGCATGCCACGTTTATTCATTTTCTTTGTATTTATGTTAGTTTTTGCTGCATATTTGTTCCTTTTGTTCATTTAAGCTCATTTGTTCCTGAAAATACAAAAGGAAGACAAAAGCACACTTTATGCCTCATTTGATGTAATTTATATGTTGCATTTTACACACATCAATGGTATGTTGCTTTGACCCAAACAACATAAATACCCGCGGGTTGCCGCAGACATTCCCAATACTTCTATTTTGAGGAGACCGGTAAAACTAAAAAAAAAAAAACAAAATTAATATTGCATGGATTCGATCAATTGTCATGTTAAGGGCACAAATGGAATTCACTTATTATATCTTCAAAATTGCTAGATGTGAATTTAATATTTAAGTTGGTGATAGAACAATACGGTAATCTACGTTACGGGTATAGTAAATGGTAAGTTGGTGATATGTTCATGCCCTATGTTATCGACTCCAAGGCAATGCTCGGGTTTCCCACTAGTACAATAATATGAAGCAACAACATATTGCTAATATTTAGTGTGGTAATATGAAAAACAAATACGGCATGGTTTTTCCTCTTATAAAATTGAAAATAAAATGAGAGAATGTATGATTGCTGGTGAGTTGTTTTCTAAACTAGGACTGTGCTGAGACTATAGAGTGTGGGAACTGGGAGGAACATGAAGAGAGGCATGAAGTGTCATGTGCTAGCCACGTTAGCAGGAGGCGTGGTAAAACAAGCATAAGGTGAAAGGGACTTGAAATGGGGCGTAGTCTTTAAATAAAAAAAATTGACCAATCAAATCATCCCCAAAACTCCACAACAAACCACTAACCGCCACGTTACCACCCACATTACCTCCACGTCGGGCAGGATTTCGCCGCCCCCACCCCCACGCTAGTCACGCCATGCTCGGGTCGGTGTGGCAATATCACTGCCATAAGAATGATCATTGATTTTATGAATCCTACTAGTACTTCCTCTATTGAATCACTAAACCCTCCAACACTGAATGGAGTGAAGCAAGAAGAGGAATATCTAGTATAACGAAATAGGGGATGACTGAAGACTCTTTTCTTAACTATGTTTTGTTTGTTTTCAAAAGTCCACTTATGGACAATGTTATATTTAAATTCCAAAAGTCCTTATAGGACCTTGTACTATAATCTCTTGATTTAATGAAATTCAATTTCAAGTCCCTTTTTCTATTTTATTGATCTGCTACTAATATCCCAAAATCTTACTGATGGTGATATATCTCCCGAATGAATCAAATGGCGAGCCAAAATATTGGTAATCTATCTAACAAAAAGAACGATAGCGGCAACTATGATCGCAGAGACCGTTCGGATGGAGAAAATAATCTTCGATCCTTAATCGCCGAGGAGGTTGGAAAAGCTATGGCCGAATTCATGGCTAAGTTAAAAAGGCCGGAACCATCAGTACTGAAAGATAAATTTGTTTCTAAACTTCACTCGAGGACTGAAAAGACTCACTACTCCATGACTAAAAGTGAGCAAAGTGTCAAGAACAATGTTCGAACTGAGCACCACAGCTCTAAGGACGGGTGCACCTATAAATACTTCGTCTCATGTAAGTCCCGTGACTTTACGGGCGAAAAAGGGAGCCATTGATGCTCTGAAGTGGTTGGATGAGATGGAGACGGTGATTGATATTAGCGGCTGTGCTATCAAGGACACTATCAAGTATGTGTCTCAATCTTTCAAAGAAGAAGCATTGACCTGGTGGAAGACAATGATCCAATCCACAAGAAAGGTTGATCTGTACTGTAAGACCCTTAGTCCATTTTATACGATTATCATATAATTCCCGACTATAATAGTGTATTTACGGTTAAACACACACTTAAAATACAAGTTTGTTAAAACATTTTAAAAGATAAAACATTTCAACATAGCATACATAAATTCGTCGTTTAAAAGTGACGACAAAATCTAACGCGGAAGCTTCAATATTGATCGTGTTCGGTTCTTCGTCGAGCTTGATCGTCATCCGGTATATCTGGCTTACCTAAATTTCATAAAAACATGAAACGTTTTAGTCATATGACGTTTAAAACGAGTTTAAACGAGTTCGCAGCTCAAATAAACACCCAGTAACATTATTGCTGACATTTTTGTTCGCCGCGGGGCGCGACAAGGGAGAGTCCCTGCTCTCGCGGGCCGCGAGGATTGTCGCATTCCGCGACAGGCTTTACCATTTGCCGTCGCGTGGCGCGACACCCTAGTTTCGACAGAAAGATTGTTATCAATTGCTGTATATTTCCAGCCAACCAATTTTTCACGGAAACGAACATAACTTGCTCGTTTTTTATCCGTTTTACGTCACAATTCTTCCTACGTGATCGTAATTTGATTCTCCATCACTTGGATTTAACATCCGACATCCGGATTAACAAAGTTTTAGACTTTTAAGCCTTCGGCTTAAAAAGTAGTTACTAACTTTTGACCCGTTCATGTATTAATCAAACAAACATGTTTGTTTGATCTCAATTTATCATAAACCTTATAAATTCAATGTTATCTATCGTACTAGATTCAAATCCCGGGTTTATATACCTTCTTAAACCCGTTTTTACTTAAATGCTTATTTTGGCTCGTTAAGGGTATTTAAGCATTTTTCCGCATAATTCATGCTCATTTACTTCAAGCATCTTATTTCCACATTATTTATCAATCGATCTTCCACCACAACTATATTAGTGGCGGATTTAATGTAACACCCCGAAAATATAGAACTTTATATTAGAATTATAAAGTATAAAATAAACAAGAATAAACTAACTAGGAATAAATAACCCGGTTAATCATGAGTCTTGTAGTAACATATAAGTGGGTTAAAAAACCTAAAGTATGAACTAAAAAATTGCTGAGGGGCTAAAAGTGTTAAACTTGAAACTTAAATTAATAAAACAAAAATAAAATACACCAAACACACACAAAAGTGTGTGTCTGGTCGATCAAACATAGGGGCGACACAAGGGTTCCCCACAAACCCTAGTTCTTGCAAATCTCACCAAATTGGGAGCTCTAATCTGTTCTAAATCAAATTTCAAGCACAAATTCGTGATCACCTCGTTGAAGAGATCATAAGGTATGCTTAATTTTGTCACTTCATCTCAAATTCTTGATAATTTGTGAAATCGAATGGGAACTTGAATTTGTGATGAATAGATGGAACTTGTCATGGAAACAAGTCTAGGAGTGAATCTTAGATGATAACTTGCTGTGATTATGCTCAAAATTATGAAACTCATGAATATTTATTCATAGGTTAAATGGGTTTTACATAGTAGGATGAACACATGAATTATAACCATCAAAAGTAGTAATTCTTGATTTCTATATGATGATTGTGATGATATATGCATGCTTGACATGATGGAATCGAAATGTGTAATTATATTAGGCGAAAATAACAAGTTATAAACTTGATTCTAATTATGTAAAAATTAAACCCGTTAGGTGTTTGTTAAAATGCTTAAGTGAGGAATTAAGTGTTAAAATCGGATGAAAACGCATGTTTGATTGTTATGACAAATTATGCGTTAAAGTTTGTAAAAAGGGTTCTAAAACGGTTGTGAATTGAACTCTTTAGGCAAGGAGTTCGGATCGTCAAGTGGATAAGCTGGAGGGGATACACGCTTGAAAGAGGTGCTTTAAAGGTACGCGACTTTAGTCTCGTTACATTATGCATAAACGTTTAGATTTAGCTTATTAATGGTGTCATAGTGTATTATATGCATTTGGTGTGTCATTGAAGTGGCGAAGCTCACTCGACACTCAAACAGGTCAAAATATCGGTTAGAAATAGTTTGGCTTGTCATTAAAGTGATGATTTTCACTCGACAACCAAACGAGTCAAAATTATGTCCTTAAAACAATCTTGTGTGTAGAGACTTGAAAGTCTCATATTGTGCTAATGCTAGATAGCAATATACCAATGAATGATTATACTAAGCTAAGTTTATGAATTCGTGATATCGGGTCAAACGGTATAAACTAGTTGCACAAGTGGCATGCTTGAATTTTAGAAAACGAGCACGAAATCTTAATGCGAGCGTAAAGCCATGTAATGGTACGGATACGCCAAGAATTACAAGCCCGGGGAATGGGTGAATAAGTCAAGAATACCAAAGAATAGAATGGTGAACAATATGCACACATAGTTAATGGGTCGAATAATCGGAACAAGGATTTTATGGACCATTCATTCATAATCCGGGTTTCGTTAAGTGAATTTTACATGGTTAGATCCGTAATTTTAATATGGACACATAGGAAAATAAATCGACTAAAACGGATATGTAAATAAAAAATAATGTTAGTTTAAAGTTAGAAATTTTACAATTTTCAGAGTTGGGCAAATATGCAGGTCCAGGAACTGGACCTACTAGAAAACGTGCTCCCCCGCGCCACGCGACGGGGTACCCAGATGGTGGCACGATACGCGGGGCCGCCCGCGGCACGCGAAGGATTCACTTGAGTCTGTCGCGTGGCGCGACAGACAAAAAATCAAGATTTTTATTTTTTTGTTATGCATATGCTGTTGGGGCTTGTCTATGCTTGTTATAACGTTGTCAAAACTAATAATTGGGTGGTTTTGACCTTAGGTGATGCTCATTTCATTTCGGATGCCGATCAAGCTAGAAATCAAGAACCGAACACGAGTTTTGAAGCTTCCGCACTAAGCTAATCATGTGTAGACAATGTTGTTTTGTAAACACTACTAAATGTTGAATGTTTTAAACTAGCTAGTTGGTTACGCTTAAACACAATAACGATATACATATTAGTTTATTAACCAAGTTCTTGTTAATTATGCATTTTGTTTTTGAAAAGTGCGTATTTTATAATAAAATAATAAATAAATAAGACGAGTGTTACATTTAATGTGGTGATTTATATATTCCGAGTTTTACCCCTCGGGTTATTATTTTACGGCAAAGACTCATATAGAGTCGTTTAACCAAAGATTCACGTCTTTCGGTTTTTATACCTATTCTAAGTATTTATTGATCATAAAACTAGTTTCCAAACAACCTTTAAGAGTTGTTTGCTCAATTTGGCTCACAAGGGCGTTTTGGTCCATTTTAGCCTTTTATTTACGATGACGGACTTTTGAAAGCATGTTTGACCCAAAATCTCTCTTTTTAGCTATGTTCGGTTTGAAAAGTCATTGTGTTTTCGAAACACAATGACCATCATTTAAATCATTCGGTTTACCTATTTAAGTAACCAAATGTCTATTTTTGACTTCATGTAACTCTCATTGAACCTTACGTTCTAATGAGTAGTTAACCTATTACACATACCTGGCTCGGATCGATATATTGACCCGTTTTAACACCTCGCTTTAATAATCGCTACTTAATAATAGCAGTGCAATTATCTTTCCTCTATTCACTCCTGTGAACATAAGACTCGACAATATTCATTAGTCGATATGTTCAAATGGTGATATCTTCACCATTTAACCCGTTTGGTCTAAGTGACCATTTATCTTTGCGAGATGATATTTATTATCATCTTATCTACATAACTCGTTTCGGTTTACACCGTACGGTCATTTTTACTTATAAATCATTTCTTGACTCTTTTGACCCATTATGGCTTCGCTATAAAGTGTCTTTCACAAACTAACGGTTATCATCAACAAATGACCAAATTACTATTTTACCCTTATTATTTATGTTGGTTTACCCTATAAGGTAACCACTCGAAACTCATTATCTATTAGTCATTGCATGACCAAATAGTCGTATTAGTCCTTTTTAACCATTAAACATGGTTTATTATCATTGTTTTTTGTTCCAAACCGCACATGTCGTGTCGGAACATCATAATTCAAACATGACTTTCTATTATTCATAGCCTATAAAACTAATAGGTATTAAATAAAATGTGTAAGCTTTACTTACCTCGCATCCAAATTAGGCTTTTTCTTCATACTTGATTCGTTTGACCCGCTTCCTTCCCAAGCTTTCACCTAGCTTGTCAAGCGTCAAACTATAATTGTAATTTGTAAGATAGTTAGATTAGTCATAATCATTTACGACTATTCCATCCTACAATTCTTATGTCGAATTTATCATTCGATCATGTCATTGGTCAGTTTGACTTTTTAAAGTCAGCTGCCTATTTACATAAATAATTACACGACGTATCTCAACTACTCGTTTAATTACTTGGTCAATTATCCGGTAAGCATCATTCTCATGCTACCGTTTTAATCATTTACTAACCAAGTTTTTGTAATTATAATTCATCGAATTAACACAACTTTAATCCTTTTAACATATGATGATATCAAACATCACTCTAACATTAACCTATCATCATTTTCGTTTTATCATACAAAACCCGTTTCATAGTAAGTATGATCATAAACTCAAACACACAATTTGTTCAAGTATTTCCTTATTACTATCATATATGATGATTATAAACACAATTATATCATCAATTTCATCACATGATTAAAACCCACTTATCCTAGTGTGATAAATCATCTAATCATTCAATTCATAGCATCATATGTATAATGTTCACTTAGGGTTTTGCTCCTAAGCAATTATACATCATAATTCAGCCATAGCTTCCATAATTCATTCATAATTCGCGATTATGATGTTTACTCAAATTTCACAACTTCACAAATCATCAAAATTTTACATACCTTATGATCCCCTAGCTTGGGTGATCATTAATTCACGTTTAATTGTGAATTTGAGCTTCATTTAAGCTTCCAATTTGATGATTTTGTTAGAGGTTAGGGTTTTGGTTCCTGGGGGATTCTTCTGGTCGAACAGAACACACCTTTGTGTGTGTGTTGTTTTAAACATCCCTTTTTATTAAATAACTTTCAAGTTTATCCTAATTTGGCCCCTCATGTTTGGTTAGTTATTAAGTAGGTCACAACCTACTTATTTCTAACAATATTCCCACTTATTAACTAGGTTTAACATTCCTAGTTAACTTAGTGGGTTCGGGGAATTTATAACTTAGTTTATTTTAAGTCCCGTTAACTCGGGCCTTCCATAAACTTTATTTCCTCAAAAGCCTTTATACAACTTTTATTTAATATTAGCTTTATTTATTTAAAATCCTAATATTCACCGGGTTACTTTTACCACTAACGGTACTTTACCCGTCTTTTAGTATTAACGTGATTTGATTACCAAACCCGTTTTCGGGGTGTTACATGTACAATCTAAGTTGGGCTAAGTTTGTGGAACTGATCCGCGAAACCTACTGCCCACCTCACGAGGTGGAGAAAGTTGAATCTGACTTTCTTAAGCTTTCCATGAAAAGCTTTAACTGTCGAGCTTATGTCTCTGATTATAACTCTCTTTCTAGGCTCGTACCATATATAATTACCCCCGAGTCGAAGCGCATTGCGCGATTCATTGGAGGTCTAGCTCCAGAAATCAAGGGGATGGTTAAATCCTCTAAACCTGCGACATTTAGATCAGCTGTGGATCTAGCGTTATCTATCACTGAGGATGAGATACAGGCGAGAGCCGCCAAGTTTGATGATGACAACAAGAGAAAACATGATGACACCCCTGCCAGGGATTCTAAGAAGGTGTAACACCCTAACACGTAATTAACTAAAGTTGCAGCGGAAGTTCATGCCATAAAAATTCTTTCATTATAAACCTTACGTCTTACTTGAAAGTTCACTTTTATAATAACTCTTTTATATTGAATACGACAAACTGACTCAATTATAGAATAAATCATAGCTTATGTACAACAATTTGCATCCTTAGACAACCCCGTACAATCCCTTATGTGACTCGTTCTTCGATCTTTATTCCTCGATGATCCTCCGTGACCCGCACAACCTGCATTCACCACATACATTCAAAAACATTAGCACACAATGTATAAACAAGATCATTCGCATACACTTTACATCTCGTTCTTTATCAAACTTCAAGCATTTCATCTGCGTATCCATTTCCTGGCGAGGCTTCATGAATGTACCTGTATTACTTATCGTTCTTAAGGTACACCATTAATAACGTTAATCCTCAATGTGTCTAAATCATACACACATACGTATTTACATACCCACATACATATACATCTACATACGTACGTACACTCATACATACCCTTATACATATCTACATGCACAGCTACGTACTTACATATCCTTCCTATAACTAGACATACATTCAAACACTCATGCATATTATTAAGCATAACTACATAACCCACTACATACGTACACTTGGAGTTATAAACATACATACCTTTCCTTTATCAAAAATGCATCAGAAACTTGATTTTGGTCCATTCGGGAGCTTAACGGAGCGCCGGGACACGAACTGGATCAACCGGGTTCACATATGGAAGAAAACAGAAAACATAAACTCTGGGCACCGTCGCCGACGCCCATAATGGCCGTCGGCGACGCACCTCCGTCGTCCAAAAGCTCCGTAGACAGGAAACTAGGCCGTCGGCCAAAATCCAATTCCCACATGCCGTCGGCGACGGCCCTTCTGGGCGTCGGCGACGGCCCCTCGTTTATTCATTTTCCTGCAGTGTTGCTTCGTTGTTCGCATAAACTAAAATTCGCATAACTTTCAACCCGTTTACCCGTTTAACCTCCCGTTCCTTTCTACATGCTTGTAAATTCACCGTTTATCATAAGAACCCAAAACCCAACATCCGGATTAAGGAAATTCTTGTCTTACACGCTCTTGGCTTATTATTTACTTATGAATTATTCGACCCGTTATGGGTATTTATACATTAAAAGGTCTATAACATACATAACCCTATACTTCGCTTTCATACTAAACCAAGACATTACTCTAATCGAATAACTCACTTCCAAATGACTTTTAAGGTCGTTTACCCGAAATCCCCACCAAGGGCGTTTTAGTCAACCTTGCCCCATTATTAACAACAAGCACTACCTTGCATAAGCAACCAATCCTACTACCTAGTTACGATTCTCAATCACGCATACCTTGCTCGGATCAAAGCTGAGATCCGTTTAATACTTCATCGATATCATACCATTTGTTCCTATTCGATCTCAATTATCATACCTAGTTAAGTTGCATATAACTTTACATAAATAACTAAGAAGTGATTACGGAATCACTTACCTTGTGCATCCGTGTTCATACCCGCTTGCTTGCCTCATCTTGACCCGTTAGTCTTTCGTGCTTGAGTCCATGTCCACATGTAACACCTCGAATTTTTGTGTCCAATGATGTGTTAACACGTGTCATTTGTTTACACGTGGCATCTATAATAAATAAAGGACTAATTTTGACAAACCTTGAAAGTATATAAATTCGAGGGTTATAAATGTCAACAAGGGTAAATATACTGTATAGTATCCCTAAATAACGCTCAAACCTTCAAACGAATAAATTATAGATCGTACATATATAAAACGCGGAAGAAAGTGAGAGATTACAAACTACAGGGGTTAACTGTGTCAACATGTTTAATAATACCTCTGAGTGACCCTTTAACGTTCCCAAGACTTTGTAACGGTATTATACCCTCACTAAAATAATATATATAAATTTCGCGAAGTTTCGATATGAAACGAGAAAGTTACGGTCGAATTCGTAGAAGAAGGGTTAAAAGCGTCAACAGTGAAAGTTAAGGCTTTCCAATATAAATAATAAATAAACCAGGGACTTAATAATGCGGGTAATTAACACGAGGCCCCTATCGGTAAATAACCGAGGGCCAAACCGCAAAGTTACCCCTTCAAATCCGAAAGGTCAGGCAAATCATTACGAAAGATTTCGTTATTAATGGCCCGATTCTGATAATCATGACAAAAGATTTAAAAATCCTGAAATATTAACCTTAGGCGACCCGCGTGAAGTTTCAACATAAGTTGAGGCGGGCCGCGAGCCTCCTCTATTTCGCGTCTGATTTTTGAACTTTAGGCGACCCGCGTTAAAATGGCATGGAACTCCCATGCGGGCCGCGTAAAGTGCCCAGATGCAGAAAAATGGTAACTACTTGGCTTTTGGCACCTTTGAACGATCATGCACATTATTATGGGGCATGGGCACCCTATGCTCGACCCATAACACTTAGGGGACACCTACCATCACCCCTGGTCTGATTGGAAGAGTTGTAATGATCATGGTTGCTTAGCATTTGCTATAAATAGCACTCTTGTGCTCATAACAATTCACACACTCAAACAACTTCCATCTGATCATTCTAAGTGCTCCCAAGTGTTCTTCTCTGCTCCATATTCAAGTCTTAACTTCTGTAAGTTGCCTTGATCATTCATACTTCAGTTTATGCTTAGTATTTAGCTAAAAACCAAACCGTCGTAAGTACGGTTTGACTTTAAAATAACTCAGTGATGGTTCAGTCTTATGACGAACCAAAAGTAGTTTTGAGTTGGTATTTATGTGGGTATTAAACCTCTAAAAGGGTTCCCCCTGATCACCACTCTAACTATGTCAATTATCGAGTCAAACGCGCGGTTAAAAAGTCAACAGAAAGCTATTTTAGCAATTTAAGCATAATCTGTGATATATATGTTATGGAACCTGTTTTGACAATCATAAAACATGATAATAAGTATATAAACATGTTTGCGCTCGTTTGAATCGATCATTTACTATATAGAACCGGTTCGGAGCCGAAAGTCGCAAAAGTTTGACTTTTGCTTTGACTTCAGTTCTGACCCGTTTTAGTGAGGTATAAGTATACCTTAGGACTCTCTTAGGACCAGGTCACATGTTGGTATAAGCCTCTGTGGTCGGTTCATGAGTTATCCGAGTCTTTAGCGCATTTCCGTCATTCGCCTAAAAGTTGACCGTAACGGCCTTTTAAAATTAAAACGAGTATTTCGGACACGTGAACGGACCAAAACCTTGCTTGTTAAATTATAAGCATGTCCCTGAAGTTTCACGTCAATCCGAGGTCTAGAATGAGAGTTATGCTAAAAGGCGCACTTTTAAGAAAGTTTTGTAATTTACGGCGCAATTAGCATAACGCCCATCTAACCCAAGTTTTCGTCACCAAAACTTTTACCCACTGTAGTAAAATAATATTTTGGGAATTTTAAAGATTTTTAATAATTTTTACCTTGCTCATAACCTGCGGTTATGGCTACGGTTCGGTAAATACCGATATGCCCTTTTTGGCCAAAACGGGAGTTCTACAAAGCCTTTTGACCCAATTCCAGTTGCCACTGGTTTTAAATAATAAATAAAGTATTTTAAGCTTTATAAGCTGTTCGGGAAACTCAGATTTCCTGTAGAACTCGAAAATCCCTTTTAAAGTCTTTAAAATGACCGAAAAGCCCCTACGGGGCATAATATAAACTTAAACTCGTTACGGGCATTACGGAAGGTATCCTACTGATACCAAAATACTTTTAAGGCATATTGACTTAGGAAATAAGCGTACGACTCTTATGGTTAACCGTTTCGCCTATTCGCGCACACGGTACGGCCCACGGAACTAGTTTTCGTGCAATAGCCGATATGGGTCAAATTATATTATTTGAACCCCAAAATCCAGAGTATGAACTATAACCCATATAAAACAAGTCACTGAACTTGTTGGGTCCAAATCATACTCCATTCCCGGTTTTCGCCTTTTCGTGCGAATTAACCATATCTATATATCGGAATCAACCGGTTTAAGCTACGGCTAATATAAGGACCGTTAGGATTCTAAGAGGTTAATTAAAACCTTCGTTCCAGATTAGGAGCCCCAGTAAAAGCTATCGGTGACTTGATCTTAATTAAGGATTTATACTTGCAAAGGTAAATACTTTTGACTTATTTCCCCTATATGGGCTTGGGTTACGGTATATTAATACCGCTTGATTGAGCATTATATACTTCCATCGCTTAGGTGGTTAATTGATTAAATATGATTGGCTCATTTAAACAGTTTTGTTGCTTATAAGCCTTTGGGGGGTTTAATGACCGTTGTCCCGGATATCCTTGGCATCATTTTACGAAATGGCCACGACCATCGACATCCCGGTGTAGGCGTACACCCGGTATAAAGTGTCGACATTAAAATTAAAAGACGTAGCCGTTGGTTTTTATACTACGGTTTTACGCAAACGTGGTGTGTCTATAAATCTTTAACCCGGCACGACCCGGGCTACTGAACGCATAAAAGAACATGTAAAACGTTCACAAGATCATTATGAATTTTCCCAAGTTATAAAAGAGTTTGTGCCTTGTGCATTCAAATCAATTTTAATAAACATTTTCAAATGTGTCAGTTGAATGTATTTACCAGTGTAAACTGACGTATTTTCCCCAAAAAGATTAAGTGCAGGTACCTAAACGTAATTGGCTGGTATTAGCTCCCTAGCGTCGGGATAAGCCTCGCAAGCTTGATTGCAGTATCTGATGGAACATTACTTTACCTTTATTTACGATCCACTGTGGATATATTCAACCCCTGTAATACATTTTGATATTACGATCAGAGGTTGAAATTTATATATTTATCTTATGCTTCCGCTGTGCATTATATAATTGTGTGGTTTGACTATATTGTTGCCAACATCGTCACGGTAATCCCCCACCGGGCCCACCGGTGAGACACGTGGAAATCGGGGTGTGACAGGTTGGTATCAGAGCCAACATTGAGTGAATTAAACACAATAGGCATTGTGTTTAATCTCAGTGACACAATTGCACATACTTGAGTCTAGACAAGAACTTAGGACAAATTCGGATTAATACTCCTTTTTGTCTTTATTTTCGATTTGATTTTTAATAAGTTTTGGAGCAGGAAAATGCCACCTGTTATATTCCGAGGAAGAGGAAGGGGACGAAGAGGCCGAGGAGAAATCGTGACACATCACGATCAAGAAGCTGGACCATCTGGTACAAGACATCCTTCGATGACACGAAGCGAAGAGCCACAACGACGAAGAGATCTTTACGAACCAGCGAGGCATTCCACTTCGCACAGCTCGACGCCATCCTACCGGCACTCCTTTGGGCCAGATTCAGAAAATAATCCCAACAACCCACAACCTTCCTTCATACCTCTACAACGTTCGGTTTCGCACAGGAATTATGACGACCCTAGTCCATACTACGTAGCTCAGTTTAATCCGGCTGACTACATACAGGAACCTTCAGGTTTTGTTCCACTAGGACCACAAGACCATTTTTCTGAAGACCCCATGGAGGAAGATGAGGATCCAACTGAACCAGCTCGTGGTACGCCCACGCATCCGATAGAAGTATCTGATGGATCTTCATATCATGGTCCGCAGTATCAAGGCCCAGACAGCTTTATGGCCTTGTTTGACCGACATGAGTGGTACAACACACCATCTCATCAGACATCGCAACCGAGACATCCACAGGATCCCTCTGAGGATTCACGCTTTGAGGCAGTTACGCCACCACCTCCGCCACCGGCACAACCAGTTATACCTGATCCGCCGAGGCGTAGGAGGACCAATGCTCGTATGTCTACACGAGGAGGAGGGGGTAACCACTTCAGCACTCCTCGACATTCTAGTAGTAGCCACTATCCGCCACTACATGAAGAAGGACCTTCAAGTCCTATACAAGAAGCGAACTCCGCACCTACTGCACGAAATTCGCCGCCATTTGGGTATGACCAACCCATACCAGCTTACACAGGTCCAACGGCTTACAACCCGTTTGAACCGTCACAAGCACAATACAACTACGGCTATGAGCGCGACCCATATGTGGTGTCGGCTAGATATAATGCGCGCTACCCGGACGGAGCACATGGAAACATGGGACCACCGGACTACTCAGCTCATGGGTATCCAATACCTCCCAGACCTCCAGCTCCGCACCAAGCGCCACAACCACGATTTTCTCCTCCTGAACAGGAAGAAATACTCCATCGACTAGATCGTGTGGAGAGAGAGTTCGAGGAAGAAAAGAAAAGCCACCGAGGATTTCTCAAGGGCTTGGCAAATCTGCTAAAGGGCAAAAAGAAGAAACGTGACCACTAGCCCTTAATAGTAGTACGAATGTAATTTCTATTTTGAAATAAGTCCCTGTGTGGACAACTTATCATATTTCAGTCCCTACGTGGACTTATCTTTAGTCCTTGCATGGACACCTATCTTATATTAGTCCCTGCGTGGACTTGTCACTTATCTTAAAACCTCTATGGAGGTATGTATTATTTGAAAGACCCGTTTAGGGCAATATGTAATTGTATTTGAGATTTTGGAATGTATGTTATGAGTTTTGTTTTAGTATATAAATAAATCAAAACCATTCCTTTTACATTGATCTGCCTAAATAAAGAATCTTAAGGGGGTGAAACCTAGCTTGGGGTCTTTTAAGATCAGTCAAGATGGTACGACCTAGCTGAAAAGATTCTGATTCCCTGTTAACCTCTGTACGCATGTTAACATTCATGGCAGATGTGATTCGTTAAAATCACGCACGTCATTCTTATACAATAATCCTTTGAGGATTTCAAAACCCAACTAAATGATATATAAATCGTGGGTTAAATCACCAACAAAGGTGATCAATATTATAAAGACATCCATTTAGCGATGCAA
This sequence comes from Helianthus annuus, assembly GCF_002127325.2. NCBI lineage: Eukaryota > Viridiplantae > Streptophyta > Magnoliopsida > Asterales > Asteraceae > Helianthus > Helianthus annuus. The sequence goes on from NC_035441.2 coordinate 179,719,486, forward strand.
TGCCTACGGGCCAATATTATAAAGACATCCATTGAGCGATGCAATGCCTACGGGCCAATATTATAAAGACATCCATTTAGCGATGCAATGCCTACGGGCCAATATTATAAAGACATCCATTAGTGATGTAGTGCCTACGGGCCAGTATTATTAAAACATCCATTAGTGATGTAGTGCCTACGGGCCAGTATTATTAAAACATCCATTAGTGATGTAGTGCCTACGGGCCAGTATTATTAAAACATCCATTAGTGATGTAGTGCCTACGGGCCAATATTATCAAAACATCCATTAGTGATGTAGTGCCTACGGGCCAATATTATCAAAACATCCATTAGTGATGTAGTGCCTACGGGCCAATATTATCAAAACATCCATTAGTGATGTAGTGCCTACGGGCCAACCCTATTGAAACATCCATTAGAGGTGTAGTGCCTATGGGCCATAATAATTGTCTTATAAGACAAAAGGCAGTAGTAGTCTACGACTCTCTGTCAGAAAGAGATAAAAGAACTACGGTTCAACTCTCTATGCCTTTGGTTCTCTGGAATCTCGGCTAATATTATAAAACATCATCGTGATTAGACTTTATGCCGCCAATACTATTTATATAGTTGAAATAGGAGATATTCAGATCCTAATATATAATGAAATAATAAGTTAACCAGATATGGTCTCTGTACCATGGTTGACAAATTGTCATAAAAGACAATTTTATAATAATCTCCTAAATTAAAATTTTGTTATCTTCTGTAACAGATTCAAGTTACAAATGGCGGATCCCAATGGAGACAACAGCCACACAAACGAAGATGACTATGACAATGCGTCAGTACATTTGACAGGCGCACAGCTAAAGGCTCTGATCAACAATGCTGTCCAGGCAGCTATTGATCGTCAAAATACTGAGTCTCACGGCAGATCTGTGTCAAAACCACCCTCTAAACCAAAGACACACTCCAAACTACCCTCTGAACCCAAGAAAGATGACGACAAGCATTCGTCTACTGAGCACAGCGTTCACCGCGATAGAGAATATACTGATGCGTCCAGTGCTAAGGGTTGCACCTACAAATACTTTGTATCATGTAAGCCCCGTGAATTTACAGGGGAGAAAGGTGCTGTTGACTGTATAACCTGGCTGGACGAGATGGACACGATTGTGGACATCAGCGGGTGCGCTGAGAGGGACGTGGTTAAGTTTGTGTCTCAGTCATTCAAGGGCGAGGCCCTGGCATGGTGGAGAGCTCTGGTGCAGGCTTCAGGTAAGTCTGCCTTGTACAAAATGTCATGGGGTGAGTTTATTACCCTCATAAAAGAAAACTACTGCCCTCAGCACGAGGTTGAGAAGATTGAGGCTGATTTTGTCTCACTAGTGATGACAAACCTGGATTGTCAAGCTTATCTGACAAGCTTTAACACTATGTCACGCCTAGTGCCATATCTTGTGACACCAGAACCAAGAAGAATTGCCCGATTCATTGGGGGCTTAGAGCCGGCGATCAAGGCCAGCGTAAAGGCTTCTAGGCCAACGACCTTCAGGTCAGTTACTGACCTCTCCTTGTCTCTTACACTTGATGCTGTCCGTCTGAGGGCACAAAGGAGCAAGGAGGCTGAAAAGCGAAAGCGTGAGGATGATACCTCACGAAAGTCCGGTAAAAAGCACCGTGGAAGCGGTGAGGGCAAAAGAGGGTCGGAGGCAAAGAAGGAGGGGCAATCTGATGGAAGACCTTACTGCAAGGTCTGCAAGAAACCACACTCCGGGAAGTGTAGGTTTGCGTCGGGTTCGCAGTCGCAACAACGGACTCCACCCTGTGGGCTATGCAAGTCCAAGGAGCATAAGACAGTGGAGTGTAAAAAGATAAAGGACGCAACTTGCTATAATTGTAACGAAAAGGGGCACATAAAGAGTAATTGCCCGAAGTATGCCAAGAAGGCGGAAGAAACGAAGAAATCAAATGCGAGAATTTTTCGCTTGGATGCAAGGAAGCGGTCAAGGACGACACTGTGCTTACAGGTACTTTTCTCGTAAATGATATATTTGCAAGAGTACTGTTCGATTCTGGCGCTGATAAATCCTTTGTAGACCAGAAATTTTGCCAACTACTAAATATGCCAATCAAAACCCTTGACGTGAAATACGAAGTAGAATTAGCAGACGGAACGATAGAAACCGTCTCTACCGTTCTAGAAGGATGTGAAATATCCATTAGGAACCATTCTTTTCCTTTATCTCTACTTCCTTTCAAACTTGCGGGTTTTGACATCGTGCTAGGCATGGACTGGTTATCCCATAACCAGGCCCAAATCATTTGTGGTAAGAGGCAAATAGTCTTAAAGACTCCGAGTGGTGAATCTCTTACCATTCGAGGGGATACGCATTACGGATTGCCCGAAGACGTATCTATGCTGAAAGCTTCAAGGTGTTTGAACAGAGGCTGTGTAATTTACATGGCTCAGGTGATAATAGAAGAACCAAAGCCAAAGATCGAGGATCTTCCTGTCATTTCTGAATACCCCGAGGTTTTTCCTGAAGAACTACCTGGTTTGCCACCAGATAGACAAGTGGAGTTCAGAATTGACATCATTCCTGGAGCAGCTCCGATAGCAAGAGCACCTTACAGATTAGCGCCAACGGAAATGAAAGAACTGAGGACCCAGTTGGATGAACTGCTGGCGAAAGGTTTTATCAAACCTAGTTCATCTCCCTGGGGAGCTCCCGTCCTATTTGTAAAGAAGAAGGACGGATCGATGCGGTTGTGCATCGACTATAGAGAACTGAATAAAGTTACCATAAAGAATAGATATCCTTTACCAAGGATCGATGATCTATTCGATCAGCTGCAAGGAGCGAGCTACTTCTCAAAGATCGACTTAAGGTCGGGCTATCATCAACTAAGGGTCAGAGATGAAGATGTACACAAGACTGCATTTAGGACTCGCTATGGTCATTACGAGTTCCTAGTGATGCCTTTTGGGCTCACAAATGCACCGGCTGCGTTCATGGATCTCATGAATCGCGTTTGCAAGCCATACTTGGACAAATTCGTCATAGTCTTTATCGACGATATCCTTATATATTCCAAGAATCAAGATGACCACGAGAAGCACCTCCGTTGCATTCTCGAATTACTACAACGTGAGAAACTCTACGCCAAATTCTCGAAGTGTGAATTCTGGCTAAGAGAGGTTCAGTTTTTAGGACACGTTGTGAGTGAGCGTGGTATCCAAGTGGATCCCGCTAAGGTAGAGGCGGTCATGAACTGGCAAGAGCCAAAGACGCCTACCGAAATTCGTAGTTTCCTGGGATTAGCAGGATACTACCGGAGATTTATTGAAAATTTTTCAAGGATTGCTGCGCCCTTGACTTACTTGACCAAGAAGAAAGAAAAGTACATTTGGGGCCCGAAGCAGCAAGAGTCCTTTGAAATACTGAAGCAGAAGCTAAGCAACGCACCTGTGTTAACCTTACCTGAGGGTACAGATGAATTCGTAGTTTACTGCGATGCATCACACACAGGCATGGGGTGTGTGCTTATGCAGAAGGGCAAGGTGATTGCCTATGCTTCAAGGCAATTAAAGGTGCATGAAAAGAATTACACCACCCATGATTTGGAGTTGGGTGCCGTTGTATTTGCACTTAAGTTGTGGAGGCACTACCTTTATGGCATTAAATTTGTGATTTATTCTGATCACAAAAGCCTCCAGCACCTGTTCAACCAGAAGGAGTTGAACATGAGACAACGCCGTTGGATGGAAACCCTGAATGATTATGACTGTGAAATCAGGTACCATCCCGGCAAGGCGAATGTAGTCGCCGATGCATTGAGCAGAAAAGAAAGGGTAAAACCTATTCGAATCAATGCCAAGAGCATTGAAGTTAAAAATAATTTGATTGAAAGGATTTTGGCTGCACAGCGAGAGGCTGTGTTGGAAGCTAATTATCCTAATGAAAAGCTGGGAGTAACTGCGGAGCAGTTGACTCTTAGCAAGGATGGAATGCTTAGGCTGAATGGACGTATATGGGTTCCGATTTATGGGGGACTACGAGATGTTGTTCTCCAGGAAGCCCATAGTTCCAAATACTCAGTCCATCCTGGTGCTGACAAAATGTACCAAGACTTAAAGGCAAATTATTGGTGGATAGGCTTGAAAAAGTCTGTAGCCGCCCATGTAGCAAAGTGCTTGACTTGTGCTCAAGTCAAAGCCGAGCACCAAAAGCCGTCTGGCTTGCTACAACAGCCTGAACTTCCCGAGTGGAAGTGGGAATGCGTAACTATGGATTTCATAACCAAGTTACCCAAGACCAGGAAAGGAAATGATACAATATGGGTCATAGTTGATAGGCTGACTAAATCAGCTCATTTTCTACCCATCAAGGAGACGTATAGCTCCGATATGTTAGCCCAACTTTATGTTGATAAGATTGTAGCCTTACACGGCATACCTGTGTCTATTATCTCCGACAGGGATACTAGATACACATCTCACTTCTGGAAAAGTTTCCAGCAATCTTTGGGCACGCGTTTAAACTTTAGTACGGCTTACCATCCACAGACGGACGGTCAAAGTGAGCGTACTATCCAAACGCTGGAAGACATGCTACGTGCATGTGCGATCGATTTAGGTGGTAACTGGGATAAAAACCTACCCCTGATCGAATTCTCCTACAATAATAGCTACCACACCAGCATAAAGGCTGCGCCTTTTGAGGCATTATATGGTAGGAAATGTAGATCGCCTGTTTGTTGGGCGGAAGTAGGAGAGGTCCAATTATCGGGACCAGAGATTGTTTTCCAGACAACGGACAAGATTGTCCAGATCCGGGAACGTCTCAAGGCTGCCCGCGATAGGCAGAAGAGCTACGCTGATCCAAAGCGTAAGGATTTTCACTTCGAAGTAGGTGAAAAGGTATTACTTAAGGTGTCACCCTGGAAGGGGGTGATGCGTTTCGGCAAGAAGGGCAAGCTGAGTCCGAGATACATAGGGCCTTTTGAGGTCATTGAACGAGTCGGATCAGTTGCCTATAAACTAAACTTGCCCGAAGAGCTCAATGGAATTCACAATGTGTTCCACATCTGCAATCTCAAGAAGTGCTTCGCCGACGAATCGTTGGCGATTCCACACACAGATGTGCATATAGATGAGAGCTTAAAGTTCATAGAAAAACCTTTGTCGATTGAAGATCGACAGGTGAAGAAGCTTCGCAGAAAGCACGTACCGATTGTAAAGGTCAAATGGGATGCTCGTAGAGGTCCTGAATATACGTGGGAAGTCGAAGCTACAATGAAAGAAAAATACCCCTATTTATTCGAGTAAATCTCGGGTCGAGATTTATTTTAAGGGGGTGAGGATGTAACACCTCGAATTTTTGTGTCCAATGATGTGTTAACACGTGTCATTTGTTTACACGTGGCATCTATAATAAATAAAGGACTAATTTTGACAAACCTTGAAAGTATATAAATTCGAGGGTTATAAATGTCAACAAGGGTAAATATACTGTATAGTATCCCTAAATAACGCTCAAACCTTCAAACGAATAAATTATAGATCGTACATATATAAAACGCGGAAGAAAGTGAGAGATTACAAACTACAGGGGTTAACTGTGTCAACATGTTTAATAATACCTCTGAGTGACCCTTTAACGTTCCCAAGACTTTGTAACGGTATTATACCCTCACTAAAATAATATATATAAATTTCGCGAAGTTTCGATATGAAACGAGAAAGTTACGGTCGAATTCGTAGAAGAAGGGTTAAAAGCGTCAACAGTGAAAGTTAAGGCTTTCCAATATAAATAATAAATAAACCAGGGACTTAATAATGCGGGTAATTAACACGAGGCCCCTATCGGTAAATAACCGAGGGCCAAACCGCAAAGTTACCCCTTCAAATCCGAAAGGTCAGGCAAATCATTACGAAAGATTTCGTTATTAATGGCCCGATTCTGATAATCATGACAAAAGATTTAAAAATCCTGAAATATTAACCTTAGGCGACCCACGTGAAGTTTCAACATAAGTTGAGGCGGGCCGCGAGCCTCCTCTATTTCGCGTCTGATTTTTGAACTTTAGGCGACCCGCGTTAAAATGGCATGGAACTCCCATGCGGGCCGCGTAAAGTGCCCAGATGCAGAAAAATGGTAACTACTTGGCTTTTGGCACCTTTGAACGATCATGCACATTATTATGGGGCATGGGCACCCTATGCTCGACCCATAACACTTAGGGGACACCTACCATCACCCCTGGTCTGATTGGAAGAGTTGTAATGATCATGGTTGCTTAGCATTTGCTATAAATAGCACTCTTGTGCTCATAACAATTCACACACTCAAACAACTTCCATCTGATCATTCTAAGTGCTCCCAAGTGTTCTTCTCTGCTCCATATTCAAGTCTTAACTTCTGTAAGTTGCCTTGATCATTCATACTTCAGTTTATGCTTAGTATTTAGCTAAAAACCAAACCGTCGTAAGTACGGTTTGACTTTAAAATAACTCAGTGATGGTTCAGTCTTATGACGAACCAAAAGTAGTTTTGAGTTGGTATTTATGTGGGTATTAAACCTCTAAAAGGGTTCCCCCTGATCACCACTCTAACTATGTCAATTATCGAGTCAAACGCGCGGTTAAAAAGTCAACAGAAAGCTATTTTAGCAATTTAAGCATAATCTGTGATATATATGTTATGGAACCTGTTTTGACAATCATAAAACATGATAATAAGTATATAAACATGTTTGCGCTCGTTTGAATCGATCATTTACTATATAGAACCGGTTCGGAGCCGAAAGTCGCAAAAGTTTGACTTTTGCTTTGACTTCAGTTCTGACCCGTTTTAGTGAGGTATAAGTATACCTTAGGACTCTCTTAGGACCAGGTCACATGTTGGTATAAGCCTCTGTGGTCGGTTCATGAGTTATCCGAGTCTTTAGCGCATTTCCGTCATTCGCCTAAAAGTTGACCGTAACGGCCTTTTAAAATTAAAACGAGTATTTCGGACACGTGAACGGACCAAAACCTTGCTTGTTAAATTATAAGCATGTCCCTGAAGTTTCACGTCAATCCGAGGTCTAGAATGAGAGTTATGCTAAAAGGCGCACTTTTAAGAAAGTTTTGTAATTTACGGCGCAATTAGCATAACGCCCATCTAACCCAAGTTTTCGTCACCAAAACTTTTACCCACTGTAGTAAAATAATATTTTGGGAATTTTAAAGATTTTTAATAATTTTTACCTTGCTCATAACCTGCGGTTATGGCTACGGTTCGGTAAATACCGATATGCCCTTTTTGGCCAAAACGGGAGTTCTACAAAGCCTTTTGACCCAATTCCAGTTGCCACTGGTTTTAAATAATAAATAAAGTATTTTAAGCTTTATAAGCTGTTCGGGAAACTCAGATTTCCTGTAGAACTCGAAAATCCCTTTTAAAGTCTTTAAAATGACCGAAAAGCCCCTACGGGGCATAATATAAACTTAAACTCGTTACGGGCATTACGGAAGGTATCCTACTGATACCAAAATACTTTTAAGGCATATTGACTTAGGAAATAAGCGTACGACTCTTATGGTTAACCGTTTCGCCTATTCGCGCACACGGTACGGCCCACGGAACTAGTTTTCGTGCAATAGCCGATATGGGTCAAATTATATTATTTGAACCCCAAAATCCAGAGTATGAACTATAACCCATATAAAACAAGTCACTGAACTTGTTGGGTCCAAATCATACTCCATTCCCGGTTTTCGCCTTTTCGTGCGAATTAACCATATCTATATATCGGAATCAACCGGTTTAAGCTACGGCTAATATAAGGACCGTTAGGATTCTAAGAGGTTAATTAAAACCTTCGTTCCAGATTAGGAGCCCCAGTAAAAGCTATCGGTGACTTGATCTTAATTAAGGATTTATACTTGCAAAGGTAAATACTTTTGACTTATTTCCCCTATATGGGCTTGGGTTACGGTATATTAATACCGCTTGATTGAGCATTATATACTTCCATCGCTTAGGTGGTTAATTGATTAAATATGATTGGCTCATTTAAACAGTTTTGTTGCTTATAAGCCTTTGGGGGGTTTAATGACCGTTGTCCCGGATATCCTTGGCATCATTTTACGAAATGGCCACGACCATCGACATCCCGGTGTAGGCGTACACCCGGTATAAAGTGTCGACATTAAAATTAAAAGACGTAGCCGTTGGTTTTTATACTACGGTTTTACGCAAACGTGGTGTGTCTATAAATCTTTAACCCGGCACGACCCGGGCTACTGAACGCATAAAAGAACATGTAAAACGTTCACAAGATCATTATGAATTTTCCCAAGTTATAAAAGAGTTTGTGCCTTGTGCATTCAAATCAATTTTAATAAACATTTTCAAATGTGTCAGTTGAATGTATTTACCAGTGTAAACTGACGTATTTTCCCCAAAAAGATTAAGTGCAGGTACCTAAACGTAATTGGCTGGTATTAGCTCCCTAGCGTCGGGATAAGCCTCGCAAGCTTGATTGCAGTATCTGATGGAACATTACTTTACCTTTATTTACGATCCACTGTGGATATATTCAACCCCTGTAATACATTTTGATATTACGATCAGAGGTTGAAATTTATATATTTATCTTATGCTTCCGCTGTGCATTATATAATTGTGTGGTTTGACTATATTGTTGCCAACATCGTCACGGTAATCCCCCACCGGGCCCACCGGTGAGACACGTGGAAATCGGGGTGTGACACCACATGATCCCTAATGCTTTCATATTACCGCAATCACATCCTTGTTAGTGTACATGATTTCACATCTAAATGATCATATCAAGAGCGTAACTCACATTTGACTTTCATGGTCAAGTCTAATAATCATAAAGCATACATCCAAAAACCACATCTTTTTAGACTCATGCAATCCATCACGTTAACGCATAAAACACATATTAATTTAGCACCTACCATACGACACTATGTACATTTCGTACTTATGATGCTAAAGTACCTACAACCACATGATCACATAATCATACTCGCATACACATTTGCTTACATATACTTTCACATATCATACACCTTCGCTCTTAATTACCTTGATTCAAGCACATCTAATACAAGGTGAGCATTACACCATTCAAGCACAAGGTGCAAGCTCCTAATGCATAATTTTACCAAACCATACATTCAATCCGAATTCTCATAAGGACTCCACCTTAAGCACACTTAACATATTATTTTGCTAACGGCTACACCATAAACACCTTCTATACATACTACCCACAACTTTCATACGATTTCACAATTTTGTTCTCTCAGGCATTTCATCGAACACTTGGCGGGTATCACATTTGTAAAACATTATGTACAAGCTTTTAAAGCGTGATTCCTACTAATTCTTCACATAACTTATTAACAATCAATCAAGCTCATAACAATATTTCGCCCTAACTACGGACATGTGGTTGTGACACCAATAATTCGTAACAAGATCACCAAAAACAATCAAATTAACACATAGAAATCTTAATGTTTCTAGCCATTCCTTGACATGCAAGTGGGTTTAGCCTAATCCATGTTCATAATCAAAATTTAACATATCTCAATGTCTACTCAGCCATTGCAACCATCATTCATACTAGATTTAGCATTACATTCACGAATTACACTAAACCCACTAAATCAAACATCACCAAATTGCAAAATTCGACTTACTTGATGTAGGAAATGCTTAGATGATCACCATTCTTAGTTTATGCAGTCAACTAGCCTTCGATTTCCCTTTTAATTTGAAGATTTTGAAGAAACTAGGGTTTGAACCCTTTTCTTCCTTCCTGCTCATCGACACACACACACATTCTATGTGTATGTGTGGTGTTTAATTTCTTTTTTTTTATAAAATCATGTTTCCCACTTAACGGTTTTGGTCCCTCTAGTTTCATTTCGGTTAAATAAGAGATTAAAACTTATTTGTTTACATCAACCGGGTTTTTAATTTACCAAACCCGTTTTTGGGGCGTTACAAGTCTACCCCCCTTAAACGAGGTTTCGTCCCCGAAACCTTTCTCATTCTTAGTAGACTAAAACTACTCTTATTTTCCATCTATTCATTCACGATGCTCATCATAACATGAATACATTCGGGATCTTGGTCAGAAGTTCGTTTCATACCTAAACATGATCGTACGCATTGTCCTCACGTTCTTAAATTATATAAGTTACTTCCATAATTACATGAAACTCAGAATCTGTTCCAGAGCTCTTATTAGTGTCTTTCACTTTATGCTACTAGCTCTTAACGCCTATCATCACTATCGTTTCATTCATCGAATTTATTCCAATTGTATACAATTATTAATCTAGCAAACCCAAGTCTATGGCTTGTTTCTAACTTCCTATTTAAGCATATTACATTCATATATTTACTAATCGAAATAAATCGATTTATTTCATACTACTCATACACCATATGCTATCTTTCATTTTGTTCACTATGAGTCATCCTAGACATTCCATTACTATCATTACTTTCGTTTTCCTTTAAGCTCATAGGAGGGGTCGATATATTACCATACGCATACTATAGTCATTCAAGGACTTATTATTACAACCAAAATCACCCTTTTTACACCTACTTATCCGTACTTAACATGAAGACTAAGCATTATTTCCATGGTTACTACTGTTATCTATGTCATGCATATCTTTTCTACAATGCCTTGTTCAAATGAACATGGCCAACAAGCCGAGCATCAAGGTTAGCATTTCTTATCGATACTTGTCGTTTCTTATATTCTATCAGAGTTTCCACAGTTATGATCACTCAATTCCGTATCACCGGTTCGCATAGAAGTATTTTTCAATATGTAACTTTCTATTTAACATCCACGAGTTAAACCATTTACTAACCTCGCTAATTTGGTACGAGCCAACGTGAAACAACCAGAGTTGACTTGCTCTTTCACGAATCCATAACTTAATAGGCCTGATCTTGTCCATCGGTATCATAAGCTTTCATTCATGGGCATTCTTTCGCCGTCCTAGGTAGTTTTATCGCATCGTGATTCCTGCCAATCTCATTATAAAATTAGGGGTTTACACATTCCATTCGATTTCATTCAGATATGATGTTTATCACATCGCCTTATTTATATATTAATACTTTCTCAATTTCCTTCGTAAGGCATTAGTGTGCTAGTCCTATTCATAACGGGTCAATACATGGCCATTTGTCAATATATCATTCTTATTATTTGACACGTTCTTGACAGGTAGATACATAACCATTATTTCGTAATTCTATAACTTATTTGGTGTACTACTCTACACATTTCCTTTCTCCTCTAGCAGCCCCACGGTTTGAAATTAAATTATTTCTTAGCTTCTGCAGTTCGACTTTTCAAGGTCAAACTGCCACCTATTTCTTATTATACATATATATAAACATGCGTATCGGAGTACATGTTGGTGCCCATTTTTAATTCAGACATGCTTGCGATCTCATCGCTTCACTGTTTCAATGTTTTCTCGCGAACACTTGCCCTTCCCGTTTTAAAAGTTAGTCATAATACTTATTTCGCTTACAATTCCAACATTTTAATTCCATTCACTTATATGCTTTTATTTCTTTTACGCATTCGATTACCCAATTAAATGGGTAATGGCATATACTCTCATAATGAGATTCAAGAATACCACTTACGACCCGGTCACATCGGGTTAATTGCTTTCAACATAAATCTTTCGTTCTATCCGTATAACGGATTGAACTTCATACATTTGTTATTGCATTCACGACCACCCGTTCCAACCGGATGGTACCTTATCCTTACTCGACTTGTTCAATTTGAACCGGTCGACTTGCATAACTTATCATAGCATTCGCCATCATAACCAAATCCACAAGGGATTTGCATCATTCTTATCTTTCATTCCTTGAATCCGTCTCGCGGATTCAAGCGTTGCATTCGCATATTTCATTCCTTGAATCCGTCTCGCGGATTCAAGCATTGCATTCATACCTTTCTTTCATGTTTTGAATCCATCTCGCGGATTCTAACATAGCATTTCATGTTTCGAATCCGTCTCGCGGATTCTAACATAGCATTTCATGCTCTCATTTTTGAGAGTCTTACATTTCTCTTCACCCTCACGTCCACCTACTACTTAATTCTAACGGACACACCTGTAACAATTATCACGGGCTCACGAAAGTCATGCGTTTCTTGTGTACTGGCCAGGTACACAATCCACACACTAGTTTCGTGTCTTCGTGTAATTGTCACCTTATGTCCGAAGAATTAGGTTTCGGCACGTGTAACATTTCCAAAACTTTATTACCATTCTTATCATTATTTTTCACTTAAAATTTTCCTTTCACTATTAGGTTTTACCATCACATGTACTTACATATATTAAACATATGTACTTGGGTCAATATGTCAAATTACATACCTTGGCGTCGGTGCTAGACCGCATCCACAAATCATTCCTTTCAAGCAACCATGCTTACCTTACACATAACATATAGTTAGTTATCTTCCAATACATACTTAAGCACATACTTACCTTTGATCCTACCTTTAGATCTTGGTCGAGTCTCGGATTGTACGGGTTTCTTGTGATAAGAGCACACAGGTTCGAGTTCAAGTACCTATCCTCTTGTACTTGATTCTCTCAAACCAGGGCTCTGATACCAACTTGTAACACCCTAACACGTAATTAACTAAAGTTGCAGCGGAAGTTCATGCCATAAAAATTCTTTCATTATAAACCTTACGTCTTACTTGAAAGTTCACTTTTATAATAACTCTTTTATATTGAATACGACAAACTGACTCAATTATAGAATAAATCATAGCTTATGTACAACAATTTGCATCCTTAGACAACCCCGTACAATCCCTTATGTGACTCGTTCTTCGATCTTTATTCCTCGATGATCCTCCGTGACCCGCACAACCTGCATTCACCACATACATTCAAAAACATTAGCACACAATGTATAAACAAGATCATTCGCATACACTTTACATCTCGTTCTTTATCAAACTTCAAGCATTTCATCTGCGTATCCATTTCCTGGCGAGGCTTCATGAATGTACCTGTATTACTTATCGTTCTTAAGGTACACCATTAATAACGTTAATCCTCAATGTGTCTAAATCATACACACATACGTATTTACATACCCACATACATATACATCTACATACGTACGTACACTCATACATACCCTTATACATATCTATATGCACAGCTACGTACTTACATATCCTTCCTATAACTAGACATACATTCAAACACTCATGCATATTATTAAGCATAACTACATAACCCACTACATACGTACACTTGGAGTTATAAACATACATACCTTTCCTTTATCAAAAATGCATCAGAAACTTGATTTTGGTCCATTCGGGAGCTTAACGGAGCGCCGGGACACGAACTGGATCAACCGGGTTCACATATGGAAGAAAACAGAAAACATAAACTCTGGGCACCGTCGCCGACGCCCATAATGGCCGTCGGCGACGCACCTCCGTCGTCCAAAAGCTCCGTAGACAGGAAACTAGGCCGTCGGCCAAAATCCAATTCCCACATGCCGTCGGCGACGGCCCTTCTGGGCGTCGGCGACGGCCCCTCGTTTATTCATTTTCCTGCAGTGTTGCTTCGTTGTTCGCATAAACTAAAATTCGCATAACTTTCAACCCGTTTACCCGTTTAACCTCCCGTTCCTTTCTACATGCTTGTAAATTCACCGTTTATCATAAGAACCCAAAACCCAACATCCGGATTAAGGAAATTCTTGTCTTACACGCTCTTGGCTTATTATTTACTTATGAATTATTCGACCCGTTATGGGTATTTATACATTAAAAGGTCTATAACATACATAACCCTATACTTCGCTTTCATACTAAACCAAGACATTACTCTAATCGAATAACTCACTTCCAAATGACTTTTAAGGTCGTTTACCCGAAATCCCCACCAAGGGCGTTTTAGTCAACCTTGCCCCATTATTAACAACAAGCACTACCTTGCATAAGCAACCAATCCTACTACCTAGTTACGATTCTCAATCACGCATACCTTGCTCGGATCAAAGCTGAGATCCGTTTAATACTTCATCGATATCATACCATTTGTTCCTATTCGATCTCAATTATCATACCTAGTTAAGTTGCATATAACTTTACATAAATAACTAAGAAGTGATTACGGAATCACTTACCTTGTGCATCCGTGTTCATACCCGCTTGCTTGCCTCATCTTGACCCGTTAGTCTTTCGTGCTTGAGTCCATGTCCACATGATCCCTAATGCTTTCATATTACCGCAATCACATCCTTGTTAGTGTACATGATTTCACATCTAAATGATCATATCAAGAGCGTAACTCACATTTGACTTTCATGGTCAAGTCTAATAATCATAAAGCATACATCCAAAAACCACATCTTTTTAGACTCATGCAATCCATCACGTTAACGCATAAAACACATATTAATTTAGCACCTACCATACGACACTATGTACATTTCGTACTTATGATGCTAAAGTACCTACAACCACATGATCACATAATCATACTCGCATACACATTTGCTTACATATACTTTCACATATCATACACCTTCGCTCTTAATTACCTTGATTCAAGCACATCTAATACAAGGTGAGCATTACACCATTCAAGCACAAGGTGCAAGCTCCTAATGCATAATTTTACCAAACCATACATTCAATCCGAATTCTCATAAGGACTCCACCTTAAGCACACTTAACATATTATTTTGCTAACGGCTACACCATAAACACCTTCTATACATACTACCCACAACTTTCATACGATTTCACAATTTTGTTCTCTCAGGCATTTCATCGAACACTTGGCGGGTATCACATTTGTAAAACATTATGTACAAGCTTTTAAAGCGTGATTCCTACTAATTCTTCACATAACTTATTAACAATCAATCAAGCTCATAACAATATTTCGCCCTAACTACGGACATGTGGTTGTGACACCAATTATTCGTAACAAGATCACCAAAAACAATCAAATTAACACATAGAAATCTTAATGTTTCTAGCCATTCCTTGACATGCAAGTGGGTTTAGCCTAATCCATGTTCATAATCAAAATTTAACATATCTCAATGTCTACTCAGCCATTGCAACCATCATTCATACTAGATTTAGCATTACATTCACGAATTACACTAAACCCACTAAATCAAACATCACCAAATTGCAAAATTCGACTTACTTGATGTAGGAAATGCTTAGATGATCACCATTCTTAGTTTATGCAGTCAACTAGCCTTCGATTTCCCTTTTAATTTGAAGATTTTGAAGAAACTAGGGTTTGAACCCTTTTCTTCCTTCCTGCTCATCGACACACACACACACTCTATGTGTATGTGTGGTGTTTAATTTCTTTTTTTTTTTATAAAATCATGTTTCCCACTTAACGGTTTTGGTCCCTCTAGTTTCATTTCGGTTAAATAAGAGATTAAAACTTATTTGTTTACATCAACCGGGTTTTTAATTTACCAAACCCGTTTTTGGGGCGTTACAGAAGGGCAATACTTGTACGAACTATAACCAGTCTAAGCCAACTGAGGCGAAGGCTGAATGCAAAACCTGCAAAAAAAAAAAGGCATTTTGAGAAATGCCTGTTTAATCAGCCCAAAGGTTGTGGCATCTGCAAGCAGATGGACCACAAATCCCATGAGTGCAAGGATCTTAAGAACGTCACCTGCTATGCGTGTGGTGATAAAGGGCATATCAAGACTCATTGCCCTAAATATGCAACTGACAGGAAGAACAAGGATACTGACGGCGAGAAGAGCAATGCTTAAGCCTTTCAATTAGCTGCAAGAGAGGCAGTTGAAGACATATATATCATTTAAGATTTGTTTCCCGTAAATGATTTATTTGCTAGAAACTTGTTTAAACTCTGGAGCTAGTAAAAGCTTCGTCAACTCTGAATGAAATAAATTTCAAAATCTGCCCTTTTGAAGTTTAAATATTATTATGAAGTGGCAAAGGTAGATGGTTTCAGAACTCTTAATATATATGATATATCCATCATGAATCAATTTACCTTTGATAATCTTTTATCTTTAAATCTTGTGGGATTCGATATAATTTTAGGCATGGATTGGTTAAACTCATAACCAAGCCTGTATAGCCTACGATAAGAAACTTACTGAAATTAAATCCCCATCTAGTGATATACTCACTATTATGGAAGATCAACACTATGGATTGCGCGAGAAATCTTTTATGCTTAAGACATCCAAGTTATTGAAGGGAGAATGTGTCATCTACATGACACAAGTAACTAATGACGAATTGAAGCCAATGGTGGAAGACCTTTTTGTGGATGGACATGAAGGTCCATAGCCACCTATGAAGCACAATGCATAACATGTTCGCAAGTGAGTCGAACATCATAGACCATCTGGTATGCGTCAATAAACTAGAGATTCCCATATAGATATGGGAAATGGTAACAAAGGATCTAATTTCCAAGTTACCTAGATCAATCGTGGCAGCGATGCGATATGAGTTATAGTCGACGGGCTGAGTAAGCCGGTGCTTCTTGTCAATTAAGGAAAACTTATATTTCCGACAAGTTAAGCTATATAAAGACAACATCAAGTCTCCTTATGGAGTACCGTTGTCTATAGTATCGTTTTGAGATACTAAATATATTCTTAATTCTGGAAAACTTGCAATAAAGTGCTTAGTACGCTCTTAAATTCTAGAACGGCTTACTGCCCAGACTAACGGGTAGAGTGAGTGTACCATCCAAACTCTGGAGAACATGTTGCGTACATCCATAATACACAAGAAAGTGAAGAACACCCGTCTGTTGGGCTAAAGTTGGTAGAACCTGGCTCTCTGGACCTAAGATTGTCATTGAAATAACTAAAAGAATCTTACTCTTAAGATAAACTCAAGGCTGTCCTGATAGGCAGAAAAGTTGCACTGATAAAAGGCGAAATCCTCTCAAAATTCCAAATTCAGAAAATAGTACACTATTAAAAGTTTTACTTTGAAAAGACATAATAAGGGCAACTGGGCCCTAGATATATTGAGCATTCGATATAACAGAATGTGTCGGTTCATTAACTTCTAAATTTGAGCTACTAATAAAACTGAGTGAAATCCATAGTGTATTCTATATCTCTAATTTGAAAAGTGCTTAACAAATAGTATTTGTCATATCTCACCATGACGTTTAAACGAGAGCTTAAGGTTTATTTAGAAACCTTGTCCATTAAGGACCATGAAATCAAAGGCTCCGTAGAAAATAAGTTTCCCTGGTCAAAGTAAAATGTTATTCCCTTTATGGCCTAGAATACACTTGAGAGGTTGAAATCTAAAATGAAACGGGACTAACCGTATTACTTTGAACAAATCTCGAGGACAAGATTTTCTTTAAGGGGGTGAGGATGTAACACTCCGAAAATTTACGTCCAATTATGTGATGACACGTGTCTAATTCTCCAGCTAATCTCGTCTATGTGGAATGAGAAACCTCAGACTAATCCCGACTATGTGGAAGGAGGAAGGACGTACATTGAACATTAACTGAAACGTATCTTTGAAACTCCAACTAATCCCGAATCTGGGAAGGAGAAATGAAGTTTCATTGTGCGATAGCTAAAACGCGTCCCGGATCTCCTAATAATCTCAACTATGAGAAAGGAGGGAGACTAAAAGTGCCAAATGGCCAAAGGTGTAAAGTCCAAGGACTAAACATGTAATAATCTCAAAATCATGTTCTGGAGGTCCCTTACGGACCGCAAGGCTTAGCCCTTACGGTCCGTAAGGGGTTTAAATTTATTTGTGCGCTGAAAGTCCTTACGGACGGTAAGCGGTCAACCCTTACGGTCCGTAAGGGGTGGCTCTGGCAGATTCATGCTTGGCCTCCAAGCATATCATCACAAGATGACACCTATCTTCGTTTTGCCACCAATTCACCTGGTCTTGACACTTCATAAACACTTGTTAACATCCTAGAAACCTCCTAGATACATGTCATGATCTTGTTAACCTTCTACAACTATAAATAGCAAGCTTGAATTCATTTCAACTTGCTCATTTTCCATCCTTCTCTTCTATCTTCTACTTTGGAGGTTCCTGGTCATTTTGGGAACTTCCTTGAGTTCAAGACTTCTCCTTGGATCACTAATAAGTGTTCCATCTCAATATTTTTCATCTATAGGCTAGTTATTAGCCGAAAGTCAAACAATTTGATTTTCTGTTTGACTTTCGGTTATGACCATTATGGTCAAGCCAATGTTCGATCCGAACATGGCTACGTGATCGTAATAATGAAGGTTATAATCCCCTGGGATTATACCCTCTAAAGATCACGTTAAGTAGGCGAAATGACAAGTCGACCTTATATTAAATAAATGGTCAAAAGCGCAAACTTTGCAAATTACGTCAATCAAGTTTCTAACTATTAAAACTTGAAGTTTTGACATTATATCAGTTTATAAAACATGTTAGGACATGTCTAAGCATGTCCAACTCGTCATTTCTTGTTTAGAGCTTATTTCTATGTCGAAAGTCAAGCAGTTTGACTTTTGCTTTGACTTTCGATTCTGACCCGTTTGGTCAACGTTTAGGTCTGATTTGAATTAGTTTTAGGACCATGTTATTGTAAAGCATAACTCACTGAAGTCATGCTACATGGACAATCCGTTTGATAGGTTTATTGACAAGTCTTGAAATTATATTCATAAATGACCACAATGCCCTTTGACGGGTAGTCCGTAGGACAACCCTTAAGTGGTATAAATGATAATAAAATCCTACAATTATTCGGGTAGTTGTCTAGAATTAGATAACTACGATTGTTTGTGTTTCAGGTATAAACGGGAGCTTAAAATGGAAGGAACACGGAGAATAAATGAAAAAAAATCAATTTTTGGAATTGAAGAATTAAGAGAATACCATGATAGAGGACGAAATTACGAGAACGTAGGCGAAAACGGTGAAGAAAACAGAGTTGAAACGAAAAAGTTATGCTGAAAACAAGTTTTCATGTTGAAGCATGCCGTAGGCTACGGCAAGGGCCGTAGCTTACGGCGCTGACTGGCACTTTTTGTCACCATATGACAGTTTAAAGCCACCGTAAGCCACTCCAAGCCACCGTAAGCTACGGTGGCCACCGTAGCTTACGGCGCTGACCTGCATAAATATGTAACTTCCACCTTTTAATGCGGATTTATGGTGTCTTTTCACCTCTAATCAATCCCATTCGGTTACACACAGTTCTAGGGGCGATTTCTAGTGTTCTTGGTGCTTGAAGACAATTTCCAATCATTCAGTTTGTGTTTTTAATTGTTATAAACATTGAAACTTGTGTGAGGATGATGATTCAAGCCATGATTGGCTAAACTCTTGATGACTATCTTTGGTTGAAGGTTTGCATGAGACTTTATGTTTAATTCCTTATTTCTAGAATAAAATCTTTATCTTTATTGAATTGCTTGTTATGGTGTGTGATTGATTGTTAGTAAATTGTTGATTCTTATGTTAAACTAATTAGAAACCATACGTTCTTGGTGTCATTGGCAATCGAGATATCATGGGTATAGTTAGGCTTGGGTAAGGGTTGATTGATCATCGGGTAACAACCTCACGTTCTAGGAATCTAAGTACTTAGTTCCCTTTCATCACTGCAATTAATCAAACATGAACTATGTCTATGTAGTTCTTTCTAGTGGAATGATAGCATAAATGTCAAAGCAAACTGGAAACTAAAGATGGTCATTTGTCTCTAATTTGTTTACAACCAACATTTTCATTTTGCAATTAGAATAGTAATCTTAGTTTTACAAATCAAATCAATCAATCCAACTCTTGAATTTACTTTTATTGCAATTTAGTTTACCTTAGCTAATTTAGAGAAATACTTCAAATAACACATATTCCACAAACTCCCTGTGTTTGATACCCACTTGCCACTATCTATTTAGTAGTAATTGGATTAAATTTGATTGTGACCACGACATCACGTCACCCTTAGGTGGTCAAATAGGCTAATCAAATGATTTAAATCAAACTAAGCTGTAATCTGACTTTATATCAGTAGATACTTCAACTTAAAATGTGCTTTGATACTAAGACTTGTCATAAGCCGATTCGACCTTCCGAACCCGTTTTTATGCGTGTAACTAGTTATGCGAACCTAGTTCACATAAACTCGGCGTAATGGGTTAAAACCATTTTAAATCATTCCAAATCAGAATGTTGGTCTAAAATACCTTTATCCAACGAGTCCTTACACCCGGATAGGTATAAACCACATTCTAATCGGTTTACGCTTAATCTAGCGATTAATCATATTCTTATGTAACGGGTCGTGTCAAAGGAACTAACCCATGACCCGTATACATTCTGACAGATAGCTAAATCTGTTCATTCTAAACTACAGAACCCCCCAGATAATCGGACTTGAGTTTAGTTCTTTGTCTTTACGGCTTTTACTATATTTGAAAATCGGTAACGGTTGGAAGCTAGCTAAAAGGTAAAGACTCTTAACTTATTTTAGTTTTTAAACTTGGTGTATGGTGAATATGCCACTTGGAGCGAGTATAAGATAAATGAGTCGCCTATGATTGCTCATAAATGTAAGAACTCAGTTTAATCTGTTATATTTGATAACTGAAATGATTGGGGCTTATTGGTACCGTGTCTGGACGTCCCGACTCATATACTGTTATGGCCATACGGAATAGCATGCAGGGGTAGACATACTGACTGTAAGACATGTTTTATTCAACTTTGACGAGTACCGTAATCATTATAGCACTGAAAATGACCGGCTTTGATATATGGTTCCCATCATATGACAAATATGTAAATTTGGTGACAAAAACAAATCCCAAGAAATATTAAAAGATTACCTACGGGTTTTTTCAATGTATTAAAATCATTCTTGAAAAAAAAACTATATTCAAAATGAGTCAGTTAATTGTATTCACTATCGAAAGTTGACGTATTTTCAAAAGACTAAACTGCAGGTACCGAACCTTGACTGTTAGGCTGGGAATCTGGGTCGGCTATGATAAAAGCAATGGAATTTGCAACTCCTAGCTTAAGGCCTATGATGTCTAAGCTCCGTTTCGTTTTACTTCGATCCGCCTCTAGGCTTTATTTGAACAATCTTTATATATTTGAATATTAAACACTTTCAATGTAAAGAATGGTTATTTTTACTCCTAATACTTCCGCTGCATTATTATTTAATTAACTGTGACTGTAACTGGTATCCAACCGTCATGACTAGACCCTTCTGGGCCCACCGAAAATCGGGATGTGACAAAAGCCACGACCACTACTATTTATATACTATTAGATTCTGCTACAAATTCAAAACAATTCTTAGAGCAATTGTTTAGGTGCATTACTTGAGTTTGGTAGTGACAGAGTTTGATTTTAAATTACTCTATTAAATTGTTAGGTCGTAACATGTGTGTAATAAATATCAAATTCAGGATTCATAATAATTGTCTTCTAACTCACATTTTTTCATGACTTCCAATTTTTTGTATCACACATTTTGGTTTCCATATAATCTACTCAACTTCATACGCTTCTTCTTAATTACCTAGCCACATCGATTTCGCAGTCGTAACCGGGTACGCAACAACATTTCGACTTTGTTTTGAAGTTTGCAAATGTACCCTTTAACACGTTATTGTCATTGTAAGGCATCTGGCAACGCATGAGAGGTAAATAGAGTCTTTCCTTTAAAATAGTTTTTAAATTTTATAAAGCCATAATGTGTGAGGCATAATATGGTTTTAATATGTTTTCTTATATGTACTTAAACAAATGTTACTGTCACAACGAGTGTAACAAAGTTCGCAAACGCGCCGCTATCTGCGATCCCGCTGCAACTTTGATCCAACTGCAGTGCTTATATATGGTATTACATTGAGTTAAATAAAAAACGTTGCAACACAATTTTTCATATGTTTAACGCATCACATAATGTTTGGGCTAATCCATACGATGTTTGCAACGAACCCATAACGCATCGCCCATGTGTCATAATCTATCTATACTTTCTATAAAAGGAGAAATCTCAATGACATAAGAAAAGCTGATGTGTCAGCGTGAGAGCATGTCCAACAAGGCTTTTCTTATCTCATTATTACAACATAAAGCCTAATATATAAATCACTTTAATTTGATTTACAAACCGCTGTCTTGTATATTCAAATGGTCTAGCCCACATTCCAAAGGCAAACATTTGCCCTTCTATAAGAAAGTAGCAGATGCTACCTTTGGCAAATGTATACCTAGCAGCAGCTCTTTTGAAAATACGGGTAATTTGAAATTCAAAATGCATGGGGATATGTAATTTTCAATTAATGCATGTCACTCACTCACTTCTGTCAATTATGTTCTTATATAAACGTGTTCTATACTTTAGTATTTTCAAACCACATTTCTAATGTATCTCTCCCTCAAACTCCTTTCTCTCAATACTCGGCATTTGTTCATAAAGGATAACAGAAAACTGAAGCTCTCTCTGTCCCACTTTCAGAAAAAAATTTTGGGGATATGTGGTTTTCCTTGATCATGGTAATGTGATATATATGATTATGTTTTTTTTCTTTTTGATTTTTACTAAAGTTTTGTTATTTGAGTTATGACTAAATGTTGATTGTGAATAGTCTGCTGCAGTTGATGATGATGATGATGATGATGATGATGATTGTTCTACAGTTGTTTCCAGTGTCATTGTTTCAACATCGTGTAAAGTATGTGTTTTTTGCTACTCCAGTTTTGAAATTTTGAATTCTTAAATTTGAAGTGATATACTCTAATTCTCGGTTTATATTTCAGTCTAATCTCAGATGTTTGAAATTCATACAATCTGATGCGGGTTATTATAGGTTTGTATTAAAAGAAGCATAAAGTTAAATTAAACACAAAGAAAGATTATTAATTAATAGTGTTCATTTAAATGATGATTATGTGTATGATTTTGGGTAGATGATAATGATGTAGAACCCGCAGTAGTTCCTACTAAACGCAAGAAAGCATCTGCTACTGCTGTAAGATAACATTTTATCTTACCAGAGTAATGGTCTTTCCTGCAGATGATGATGATGATGATTGTTCTACAGTTGTTTGCAGTGTCATTGTTTCAACTTCGTGTAAAGTATGTGTTTTTTGCTACTCCAGTTTTAAATTTTTGAACTCTTAATTTTCAAGTGATATACTCTAATTCTCGGTTTATATTTCAATCTAATCCCAGTTGTTTGAAATTCATACAATCTACTGCGGGTTATTATAGGTTTGTATTAAAAGAAGCATAAAGTTAAATTAAACACAAAGAAAGATTATTAATAATGTTCATTTAAATGATGATTATGTATATGATTTTGGGCAGATGATGATGATGTAGAACCCGCAGGAAAGACCTGATGTTGATGAATTTCAAAATACTTCCGTGGAGTTCATGACGATTCTCGAAGATATACATTGATGCAATTTAAATCTAAAAGCACTAAATTTGTAGCTAAAAGCACTAAATTTGTAGCTAAAAGCACTAAATTTTTGCTGTTAGGTTCGTAAATTTCTTGGTGGTGTTGTTAGATTTTAAAGTTTGGTTGTAATTTTAAGCTGAATTAGTATTATTATCTAATTTTTATGATCATCGTGTAATTGCAGATTGGGACTTTTGATGTATAAGTGAAATTCTTTCTGAGTTTAATTAGATTATTAGATTATGTTGATATTGTATCAATTTTTGTTAGTGTATAGAGAACATCTGCTCTAAATCATCATCTGCTGATCTAACGGTTGTTTGACTTGCTACTGTTGTCAATTGCTATCATCTGGTGTTGCCAACATCTGATTGACTTGCTACTGTTGGAAACAGGAGAGGCTTAAACAGATGTTCGCAATATCTTTGTATTTCAAACTAATGCTATATATTTAAATGTCAAAAGTCTGGCCCACATTCAAGAGTGTAAACTACTGCCCATAGCTAAGAAAGTATAATCTAGCAGATGTTTGCTTTGGTAAACATATAGCATATCAGTGCTAAAAAAATTGCCGGTAATTTCAAATTCAAAATGCCTCGGGATATGTACTTTGCAATTAATGCACGTCACTCAATCACTTCTTTCTTATGTTAAAGGCGTGTTATAGGTAAATGAATAGGTTATTTTAATTATAATAACGTGTTTAATTTTATAATTTTCCCATGTAAATGCATTAAAAGCCTAACGACTGTCGCATCATATTCTTTAGTCATAACCGCCTTTATTGGGTATATAAAATACATTGGGCAGTGGTTTTGATCATTACCGTTTTCATCCATCTACTCAATCATCTTCAAAAGTTTGTTGAGATTTTCACAAGGCTATCTTCAGAATGGAAAGAAATGGGTTTCAAGTGATTGTTTACGAGATTTTCACAAGGCTCTCTGCAGAAGATATTGGCCGTTTCAAATGTCTTTCCAAGAATTTTTATAGCGAATTGTCAAATCATGCATTTCAGATGATGCATGTTCTCCGAAGAGGAGATTCAGTACAAAAGAAACTATTATCTTTTAAAGACACGTCAATTGTCATTGACGACGTAGTTGCTGGTAGTTTGAATGTTGTTAGAAGCAAAACTTTAAGTTTTCCTAACAATGTCCACCCTAGCAACTTACGTATTTTATCGTCATTTAATGGTTTCTTGTTAGTTTGTAATCAAGGGATTTGCTGTCAGTTGATTCTTTGGAATCCAATTACCAAGCGCTATAAGGTTTTGTGTGATGACTACTTCAATTACAATCATCATCGAAAGTCTGATACTGGTGGAATTTATTTTGATCAGTTCAATGATCTGAAAGTGTTGAACATCAGATGTTATGCTAATGCAACTGCTGCTCGTGTTTACTCACGACGTCGTGAGTCATGGAGAACAATAAATGCCGGTAGCATAAACAATTATGGTTCAAGTAGTTATTCATGGTCTATAGGAGTTTATGCTGATAAAACCATATATTTTATGGTTTCAAATTATTGGTATCCATTAGGTGAGAGGAACATCGTTGCTTTTGATGTTCTAAGTGAGACTTTCAGAATGCTTCATTTTTCCGAGAGTATTGTAGTCAATCCTTGCCAAGGGCATTTTTTGACCATTGCAAAGAGGCTGCATATGATTGTTATTGGAAAGTCTGCTGAGCTAGCTGCTGATTTGCTCAGATATGAAGAAGAAGGCTGGATGAAGGTGTTTGTTTTCAATAATCCTCGTGTAGTTGATTATGTAGATAGGCGCCAAAGGACTAATATAATTGAAGACAACAAAAGGCTGATAACAAGCATCTGGGGGGATATGATTGAAGTTGATCTCAGCAACGAACTTCTGAAATACCTCCAACATGTTGACAACATCAATGGTCCGAAAGGAGCTTTACTTATCGAGACTACTGTTTCATCAATTGATTAGGAATTAGGATCCTGTATTTTATTGAATGCTATTTGCTGTTTTGACAATTGTATTTTATATATAATTAGTTATGTTAAAATTATTAATCAAAGCTCTGTTATTTGCTGCGTTAAAATTTTATTGAATGAATATTGATGTTTAAGAGTGTAAAAGCTTGTAATATTGGCAAAGGTCTGTTTAAATGATCAAAGCTCTTTTATTACGAACAGATGTTTCAAAATAAAACAGTGGTTGATACATCTGTTAACTTGGGTCAACAGATGGATGAACTCTGTATGCTGTTTGACACTTGTAGTTTTTATATAATTAGTTATGTTAAAATTATTAACCATGTTTGTTATTTAAATTAAGTAAATAAATATTTAGGTTTGAGAGTGTAAAAGCTTGTAATATTGGCAAATGTATGTTTAAATGATCAAAGCTCTGTTATTGGGAATAGATGTTTGAAAATAAAACAGTGGTTGATACATCTGTTGACTTCGGTCAACAGATGTATGAAAACAGATGTTTGTAACTACTGTTGAGAAAACTGTGGTTGAAACCACTATTTTGTTAAAATGGTGGTTTAAAACCACTGTTGTGTTAAAATAGTGTTTTGTGGAGGTTGAAGGGAATTGAAATAACTGATGGGTTAAAATATTGTTTTTTTGGAGAAGGAAGATTCTTGAATTACTGTTTATATAATGACTGTAGTTAAAGCTCAGTGTTTTAATCCACTGATAGACTATCCACTGATAGTTATAGTCAGCTACTGTTTTCATTTTCAGCACTGTAATATTGGCAAAGGTATGTTTAAATGATCAAAGCTCTGTTATTGGGAACAGATGTTTGAAAATAAAATAGTGGTTGGTACATCTGTTAACTTTGTTCAACAGATGGATGAAACTAGATGTTTTGAACTACTGTTGAGAAAACTGTGGTTGAAACAGTTGTTTGGTTAAAATGGTGGTTTAAAACCAGTGTTTGGTTAAAATAGTGTTTTGTGGAGGTTGAAGGAGATTGAAACGACCGATGGGTTAAAATATCATTTTTTGGGAGAAGGAACATGCTTGAACCACTGTTTATAAAATGACTGTTGTTAAAGGTCAGTGTTTTAATTCACTGATAGTTATAGTCAGTTACTGTTTTCATTTTTAGCACTGTAAACTACTGATATTGATTCATCAGTGGTTTCCTAACAACTGTCATCCATTATTCATCAGAGGTTCTCACGTGGACAGTACTTAGCCGTCAGATCTTTTGTAACTGCTGCCACGTCAGCATTCACTTTTTCCATCTATAAAACCCTGATAAAAACCCCAAACAGGGTTTTTACTGTCGAGTCGAATTCAAAGTTCCTTTCAAAAGCAATTTTCATCAAATTCTCTCAAATCACTCATCTTCTTCCTTCGTTCTTAACTACCTTTGATTTATCATGGATCTGCCATTCAAATTCCGTCATAACTACGTGAGTACACTTGCAAAAACTAGTAAAAACATAGGTTTTCATTCTGTGATTGATGCACTTTCATCTTCAAAGTACAAAACTTTGTTGACTTGCAATGAAACCATCTACGTGGATACCCAACGAGAGTTCTGGAAAAATGCAAAGCTTGAAACTAAGGACAAAAAGACCTTAGCTATTACTTCATCAATAAGGGGAATTCCAGTGGTCATTACACCTCAAACCATTTCAGAGGATTTTGAAATCAATGATCTTACAGGTAAAAGCTCTTTCCCAAAAACAGAGTACCAAACTGATTTCTCTGAGAGAGGGTATGAAGAAGAAATGAAAAAGAATACTTTAGAAAAGGGCAGTTTTCCTCCTGCTCCGAGGTTTTTATTCCATACCCTCTTGATGTGTGTGTGAAATAAAACAACAGCTTTAAATGAAATACCATTGAAAATTCAATACCTGGGCTATGCTATCATGGCTGAACAAAATTTTAACTACTCTCAGGAAATTTTCAATGATATGGTTAAGAATGTTAATAAAAAATCATTTTTATTGTTTCCAAGATTTTTAAGTTTTTATCATCAAAAGAAGTTTTCAAATGATAATGCACATATGCTTATTCAAGGAAATCCTATTCAAATAAACAGTCTAACTTCTGAAACATTCACAAGGCTATCAAAACCTTTAAAAACCCAAACAGAGGTACCTGAGCAGAATTTAGCAGTAACAACTGCTCCTCGGGCCCCTGTTGTTGAGCCCACTGCTCCTGGTGATCACAGAAGCACAACCACATCTGTGAAACCCACACAAAAAAATCACCAAAAAGACCAAAAAGAAAACTATCCAAAAGCCCTCCGAACCCACCAAAAAGGTGACTCTGGAAGACGAGATTCCAGAGGTAACACCTGTGACAACACAAAAGTCACCTGAAACCACTGCTGCTACTTCCTCACAGCAGATGGAAGAAAGATCTCAACCTGAGCCTAAAACTCCTCCTGCATCCTCTCAAAAGGATCAGGTTGTATCAACAGGCACACCACAATCAATGATACGTCTGTTGGATGCACTGGATATAGCTCAGATAAAAATCGGTTCTTCTCAATCACTTGTCAATGAGAATATACCACAACAAGTGACTGAGTGTGGTGTTTCTATCTCTGTTAACCCGCCAACGGTTGAGAAAGCTACACTGCAGGAATTACAAGTAATTCCTGTCAGTAGTTTAAGTGGAGCAGCTACTACTGTTGTTGAAGCCACTGGTTTACACCTGGACAGTAGTTTCATTAGTGAGATTCCCTTGAAGGCAATTTCTTCTTTGGGAACCATAGTGTCCACTAGTGTGTTTCCATTATATGCTTGTCACCTTAAAATGGTAAGCTCTGCTGAAGAAAGAAGTCCACAGTACCGAGAACAAGCTGCATCAGTGGATGATTTTTGGGAAATTTTTCCTAAGTCAACCACTGATACAACCACCACTGGTGGGAAATCAGATGATCCCATTAACTTGGGTGATGGTTTAAAGTACCAAGAATTGACGGAGAGGGTTGATAAACTTGACACATCTGTTGGAGAAATCAAAACTATGTTGCAACAGTTGTTACAAGCTCAAAAGGCTACACCCACTGCTGCACCATCCGCAACATCTGATCCATCTGCTGCTGAGCTATGGCATCTGTTTCAACCTTTGTTTCATAAACAAAGACAATATGCAGATCAACAGCATGAAGTTCAACTTCAAATGGTCAGAAATGTCATGGAAGCTAGGTACAAAGATACTCAAGCAGATATCAAAGCCATTAAAGCTCATCTGCTTCAAACTACTGGTACTGCTCCTCCTTCAATCATCTTTGTTGAAAATCCTGATGATGTCAAAAAGTGGGAGAAAACTAAAAGGAATAAGGGAAAAGAAGATGGTTTATACATGCCAGCAGATCGAATGTCCAAACTTGTGGTAGAAATCCCAAGACCAGATGGTTCCAAAAAGGTTGATGAGACTCAAAATGCATTTGCTGCATTAAAGGCAAACATGAAAGGATCTAAAAAGTTTAAGGAGGAGAAGAAAGTTTTGATGGAAAAAGAAGAGCAGGGTACTTCTAAACCTAAAAGAAGACAGCCTACCAGAAAAGTAAGTCAACACAAAACCACACCTTCCAAAACCACCAAACAAACTCCTCAAATTCCCAAAATTTCATGTCATCAAACCTCCAAACCAACAGATGTTAAAACCCATGTTGTATCAACAGTTGTTGGTACTTCAGTTGTTTCAACAAATGTTATCTCAACAACTGCCATCACTACTACATCAACCCACAGTCAATCCACTGTCATACCAAAAACAATATCACCATCACAAAATCCAGCTGCCAAAAAGCAGAAAACAACAATTGACACATCAACTGTTGTAGTGACCACAGTGGTTGGAAAACCAGTTGTTTCAACAGGTGTTAATCAGATACCAACTACTTCAATCTCTGCCACTGAAACCATAAATACACCACCAACTTCTCCAAAGCACAAAAGGAGAAAGATAACAAACAATGTAGTGGAAGATGACACTTCCCCAACTCTAACATCTACACAACCGCTGTCCCTTGTCACCATTCGAAACCCTGTTCCATTATCTTCAGTTCAACTCTTCAATCAAAACACTGCCATTGACCCTGCAGGAGTACAATATCCTCTAGATCTTCCAGCAGTCAGGGAGGAAATCAAATCCTTCTACTCTGAAGATGATCCTGAAAAGAGGAAACTCCCATCTGTTCAAGGTTATCCTTTGCCAAGAAATATAGAAGAATATCTCAAAATAAACGCCCAACAAGCAGAGGATATATCTAAAAGAGATACACAGGGAAAGTCTGACAAAGAGATTCAAACAAATTGTCAATATCTGCTCAGTAAAGTTAGAACTTTAGAGCAGTTCTCAAAAGTCTTTTGTCAGAAATTATCAGAAAAATATGATGAAAGCATGAGAACTTACTATCTTGAATACATAATAGCATACAAGAAGTACAGGGCAGAAAAGTATCAATACAAAGAATGGACCATCAGTGAACTACAAGAGGAGACAGTCAGAATTCAAAAGATGATTCAAGACAACGTAAAGCAAACTCCTCCGGTTTGGGCCAATTACAAGAAAAATGTACCAGAAAGGACCTTGAAACTGAAAAGAATGAAAGAAGAGCTGATAAATGCTGATTATGGGTCAAGAAAGCAGGTTACAAGGTGGAGAGAAGAAAAGGTGTTTGCTACCTACAAAACGTTGGAAGAGTTAAGGAAGAGAGGTCCCGCTGCTCCTAAAAAGCCTGATTATCCGGAAGCAGTGGTTCCAGTGAAACAACAAAAATTGTCAATCAGGAGACCCACTGCTCCACATGGTAGCATCCTTTATCAAAGAAGTAAAGAAAAGCAGATGGATGAATTAACAAAAGAAGACAAGGCCCAAGAAGATTACATCATCAAAATGGTTTTTCAGACATTTACAGAAGAGAAACAAGACTCAGCAGAATCTAAACTTTAAGTTTTTATACTTTAAACTTTAAGTATTTACTGACTGACTTATTTATTTATTTTATTTATAAGTCTATATAAATATAACTATAATCATCATTTATATTTGTTATGCATGGTTTTCTAAGAAATCACTCGTGTTTGCACAATCTAAACTTTAAGTTTGTTAGACATCTTTTATTAAGTTTGTTAAAATCTTTTATATTTACTTATATAGTTGTCTTTTAGCTATATAGTTGTCTTTTTACAGATATCTATATGTTCTGTCAATACGTGTTATGCATGGTTTTCTAAGAAATGACCCGTGTTTGCACACGGGTCTTACCGCTAGTACTATATAATAAAAGAAACCATTTTTGGGACACTTGTCATCATATTAGACCATGTCTTATGGATAATTATTATTTTAGTTTAATCTTTTCTAATTAATTATAGATAATTCTCCTACTAAATATTATT
The DNA here is from genome assembly GCF_002127325.2 of Helianthus annuus. Lineage (NCBI taxonomy): Eukaryota > Viridiplantae > Streptophyta > Magnoliopsida > Asterales > Asteraceae > Helianthus > Helianthus annuus. The sequence goes on from NC_035441.2 coordinate 179,750,386, forward strand.
TAGTCTAATTATTACTTTTATATTTATCTATTTACTTAAAATTCAAATTTAGTTATCTAATTTGATATTAGAGTAAATTACGATTTTGGCCCCTGTGGTTATATCACTTTTACTCTTTTAGCCCAAAAATTTTTTTTTTTAACATCTGAACCCCTTTGGACCTCAACGTATTTTTTTCTAACTCTTTTGGCCCCTAAAAGTAAATGGATTGAGTTAGTGTTAGGGGCCAAAAGGGTTAGAAAAAAAGACGTTGGGGCCCAGATGTTAAAAGATTCATTTTTTGGCTAAAAGGGTAAAAGTGATATAACCACAGGGGCCAAAATCATAATTTACTCTTGATATTAACTATATATTTAAACGTTTTGTTTAGTTTGGTATCAAATAGATTTTACGAAACTTAAAATTAGATTAACTAATATTATTTATCATTTCTATATTTACAAGTTTTAAATAAGGATTAAATTTATTGAGACTTCGTTACATTTGCAAGTTTTAAATAAAGAGTTAAATTTATTAAGAATTCGTTAACAAATTCTACTACAATAGAATAATCTATGTATATCAATCTAAATATATATATCTATATCTATACTATAATATATAATAAAACATTAATGTGTGACACCTATCATTTATTGTATGCATTTATTTTATGATTTTCTCGCCTCGTTTCCAAACTTATCTTATATTAATTAAATAAATAAATGAATAATGAGTTATATAAAATTCATTTATTCGACCCGTGTAATACACGGGGTTATAACCTAGTACTAATTTAAATTAATAGGGTGATGTAACAATTTACGTTATTTTCAATTTAACTTAACAAGATATTTGTCAATCATACGTGCAATATATTATACACTTGGCACGATTTTTTTTAATTCTTGAAAGACGAACCCTTGACCTTAACGATTATTTGTTTAAGTGTGGTCTACCTAATGATACAAAAATAAACATAACTTTTTAACACTAGTTTAATATTATTTTCTTTAGCCCATAGGCCATGAAATTAGTCTACACCGTATAGGAATGGTCCTTCCTTAGACCATCCGTAGTGGGACGTGATTTTTAAAAAAAAATAAAAAAAAAACGTCCTAAAACGCCCCCCATCCATTACACTAGGCGTTATATTAGAAAAAAAAAATTCAGAAAATCACGTTTGGCGTTATTAAGAAAACGCTGCATGTGGCCAATGGGCATTATTCCCATGTTTGACTAGCCAATGATCATTTAGGTTGCTTTTTCCTTTTTTTTTAATAATTGGAAGGGGCATTATTTGGGCATTATTCTCACTACACCACTTTTGCAATAACGCCCCATGCTGACTGGACTGCCACGTGTCGGATAATGCCCCATGATGGGGGCATTATTTTTCTTAACCACTACACATGGTCTTAGAGGATGATCCGCTATCTAGGCGCCACATCACCATACTCTTGAGGATTGTCCATCCCACCAAATCAATATAAATGGGAGGATGATCCTACCCCACCATTTTACTTTTTTTTAACATCCTTTTCTTTAACATTTAACAAATAAAATAAGAAAATATTTTCATTAATATTAAACAACATTACATAAACTTAAAAAAAAAAACATAAACTTTTAAAAAAATCCTAATAACTTAAAAAAAACTTTAAAAAAAACCTAAGCATTAAAAAAATATTAAAAAAAGCTACTAGTCTTCGTCCTGCATGTGGTCGTCTGGTTCGTTTTGAGCGTTGTTCCAAATGCACTCCACCAAGTCCGTTTGTAGATTATGATGCGTGTACTCATTACGTAGAGAGAACATGTTCAAATCTTGTTGTTCCAAACTAACTGGAACAGAAATTCCGATAGACGCGTTTTCGTCGTACTCGCACATCGCTCTATCTTCGTCTTCAATGACCATGTTATGAAGTATGATACAAGCGTACATAATGTGTCGTAACCTCTTTGGTGTAGCCGAACGTGTTGGATGTTCAATGATATGCCATGTTTTATGTAGTACCCCAAAAGCCCGTTCAATATCTTTTCTTGCACCCTCTTGATACTTCACAATTTTTTTTTTCTTTTTTCGTCTGTCGGGTGCGGAATAATTTTAACGATTGTCGAGTACGTTGGGTATATTTCATCTGCAAGGTAGTAACCTCGCCTGTATTCCACCCCCGAAACCGTAAAACTTGTGCCTGGACCTGTTCCCGCCACTACATCGTCAAATGTCTGTGACTGGTATGTGATGTTAAGGTCATTAAGAGATCCTGTGACGCAACAGCCTCTAGAATAATAGTGGGATGACCATAATCTCCCCTAGTATACTGACCTTGCCAGGCAGTAGGGCAGTTCTGCCACGGCCCACGGCCAGTGCATGCAATCAATGATCCCGAGCATTCCTGGGAAACCATGTCTTTGTTCGTGTGCTTGATATAATTTTTGAACGTCGTTTGCGTTTGGTCTCCGCATGTATCTCTTGCTATATAATTTGACAACCCATTCGTAAAACTTGTGCAAACATAGACGTGCGGTTCTTTCGGACATCCTTAAATACTCGTCTAATGCATCGGGTGCGTAACCATATGTCAGTTGGCGAATGGCCGATGTACATTTTTGTAAATTAGTGAAATCCCTTTGCCCCCTAGCGTCGTATCGCAGTGTAAAAAACGGATCAGACTGGGCCATGCCGTCTGCGATATGTAAAAATTGTCGACGACTCATTCGGAACCGACGTCGAAATATCTCGTCTGTGTACACGGGTTCGTCGGCAAAATAATCGGCCCCTAGTTTATCGTGGGCGGATATATATTTAAAACGAAAAATATATCAAATTAATTATAAAATACATTTTCAAATTTAAATAAATATACGGAAAAAAAAGTAAAGTACCTTCTTTGTCTCGGTTTAATTTTGCTCGTCTAGTTAGCCGTTGGGACGACGCTTCATCATCCGTCATGAAGATCTGAGCCGAGTACATAATCATGTTTTCGAAAAATGCGTCATTCTCTTCCGAAGATGATGAATACCACATAGACGAAGAAGATGAAGAAATGGAAGAAGGTGAGGACATTGCAAATTTTGAGAGAGAGATGGGGTGGTAGTGGGTAAAAAATGGTATAAAAATGTTGAGTTTATATAAAAAGGGAAGAGTGTTTATAAAATGTGAGAGAGATATGAGATTGTAGCGGGTGAAAAGGTGTAAAAGTGGTGAGTATTTATAAAATTTGGAGTGAATTTGGTAAATTTTTAAAAAATGGCCGTTGGAATGTAATTGGAAAAAGGAATTTAATTTTTTTATTCAAACGGTCACAAGCCGCCTCGAAACCCACACTTTTTTGTCCTCTTCTGCTCCGTCTCAAACGTCTACTACTTGACGCTCAGGACGAGGACGAGGGGGGGGGGGTTGGTTCGTCGCCGGTCCGGGACGGAGGGGGACGTTCCCCCATACCATCTAACTTCTAACCTTATAGTCTAGTGGTATCTTTGTGTTGAGATAAACTTATGACTATTAGGTCATGGGTTCAATTTTCACAAGGGGTTTTTCTCAAATTTATTGGGTTTTCTCCTGAATTGATGTATATGCATTATTGCCTAGTGGAGATGAATATGATTGGGTGGTTACACTAGTGACACGATAATACTCTAGCGGTCCGTCAGTGATCCAAATTTGTCGTTAAAAAAAAGAGTTAACTTCCGTTTTGCTCCCTGTGGTTTGGTCACTTTAACGGTTTTGCCCCAATCATTTAAAAACGACCATTTCCCTCCTTAATGTTTTTCCAAATACCCTTACATTATACTTGAAATTACCAAAATACTTTTCCAGTTAATATACAATATGAATAGAGTTAGAGACGGGAAGCAAACTGAAGACATGATCAAAACAACAAGGAGAAAAAAGACCGTTTTAATGATTGACATAAAACCATTAAAGTGATCAAACCCGTAGGAGCAAAACCTAAGTTAATATTATTTACAACACAAATATTCCAAAGAGAGTTAGGGGGGAATTCAGAGTTCATTTCCAAATGCTGTCACCCTCTCTCTCACTATTCCCTCCCTGCATCACTGCCCTCACAGTTTTAGAGTGAGAATCTGACACCATCCTAGAGAGAGAAAGCTCGTGACTGCAATGGAGTCTTTATCACCCCTCCTCCTCCTCATTTATTACAACACCATTTATTCCCACCTCCATTACCACATTCCTCTTCGCAACCTCACTCACCAGTTCTTCTTCTTCTACTACTACCCATATCTTTCATCTTCTTATTCTAGGGTTAGGGTTTTTTAATTCCCCCAAAAGTCTTCACATTTCCGTAATCTTCGCCGGCTTTTAAAATTCCTGTCCCAAAACCTTCATATTATTCTCAGGTGCGTGTGTTTGTGGGCATCCCCATTTTAATACTTCCATTAATTTGTCGTTTCATACATTGTTTGTTGTTATCCCCAATGTCCTTCATTTTGAGCTCCGTGAACCTGCATTTTCTTTTTTGTCGAAATTACATGAATTTTGGTGTACTAATTTGACTTAATGTCATCTTTATTTTTGTTTTTCTTGTTGTTGTTTTATGTGGGCTCTGTTTTTGTTACAGGTGAAGAAGGGAATAATGTGGGTTTCTTTTACACCCTTTTTCTGCTGTCATTGTTGTTGTTCTATGATAATGTGAAAGGTATTCATGTTTTGCTATGTTTATTGTGTTCTTGTATTCCAGTTTAGGGTTCTAGATATGAAATAAATGTGACATATTTCCAGTTTTTTATTTCACATTTTAACTGCTAAATTGATATTCTGAAAATGGTCTTGAGTTAGAGTTGCAAAAAAAAAAAAAAAAAAAAAAAAAAAACAATCTTTGTTGTTTGTTATATGATGATGATCTGGTCTAGATTATTTTTTATAAGATATATAGAGATGAAAGTTTCTTGCTTTATGATTTTGAAATGAAATGTTTTCACCCCTTTGCAGGCTGGCAAGTGACTGTGTTGTGAGTGGGTAATAAACCGAATTAATTCGGAGATAATGGAGGGTCGTCGACATTCGGTTGATCTTCCTATCACAAAAACATTGATAGCTCTTCGAAGAGTACGGTCGCTTAGAGACCCCGACACTAACTCACTAGGCAGATTGTCTAGCTTTGTTGATAATATAAACTGGGAAACAACTTCTACTAACGAGGTTGTTCTCGAACAAGTAGATAGTTGCGTGCGTGAAATCGACAGCTTAGAGCCGAACAATTTAGGTTTGTTTAGGCACAGTGATGATCATGTTGTTGATTGGGAAGCGTATCATGGTCAAAATACGTATAAACCTAAGTCGGGATTATGTAAGAAAACCAATCAATCAGCTGTATGTGAAAACAATTACAACGATTTACCGTGCACAATGCCTACACGAGATTACATGGAGGGTATGGCTTCGTGTAACGAAGCAATGGAACTGTTTTTGGATCCGCAAAGACAAGATCATAATGGATTTAAACGAAGATCGAACCGTCGGAGGCATTATAAACCATCCAAAACCGTAGGTGGTGATATCATAAGTTGTGTAAGCAGTCCGTGTCTATCATTGAGTGACATTTCATTAGGTGGGTCCAGCTGCGGTTGCGGGACACCGTTATATGAAAATAAAGACGTTGATAATCAAGAAACTGATTGCGACGGGTGTGGAATCGGGTCGTGTTGGTCAAGTACTCCAAGGTTGCGGGAAATTGGCGTTTCTAAACACTACGGTAACGAAACAACTCCGTTTTCGGAGAGTCCGAGGTGTCTGAGTCAGAAATTCAGACCGAAAACGTTCGATGAATTAGTGGGACAAAACATGGTATCGAAATCTCTTTTGAGTGCGATTTCAAGTAAAAAGATTACGTCTTTTTATCTTTTTCACGGGCCTCGCGGAACCGGTAAATCATCTGCAGCAAGAATTTTCGCAGCCGCTTTGAATTGTTTATCACCCGACAAGAAAAAACCGTGCGGGAATTGCCAAGAATGCACGTTGTTTTTCGCGGGTCGAAGTCGGGATGTTCGGGAGCTTGATTCTGTTAGCATGAATCAGGCGGAAAATCTTAGATATCTTTTGAAAAATGCCATGCTCCCACCGGTTTCTTCAAGTTTTAAGGTTTTTATAATTGACGAGTGCCAGCTAATGCTCGGGTCTACATGGTCAACTCTTGTGAACTGCCTTAAAGAAGTATCACGTCACATTGTTTTCGTAATGATCACTCCCGACCTCAGCAAGCTGCCACGTGGCGTCATACCCATGTCTCAAAGGTTCCAGTTTTTAATGATTGGCGAAGCGGATATCGTTCAGAGATTGGTGAAAATTTGTTCAGAAGAGGGATTTGATTACGATCAAGCCGCGTTGGAGTTCATTTCTACACGATCTAACGGATCGTTAAGAGACGCAGAGATGACTTTAGAGCAATTGAGTTTGCTTGGGAAAAGAATCACCATGTCACTGACATATGAATTGGTGAGTGATTTTATATTTTATAACTTTACACTTGTTCTTTTGTGTATCAAGATTTTATTATTGTTTTCTTTTTGTACCGTTGCAGATCGGTATTGTTTCTGATGAAGAATTGCTCGAGTTACTAGCTATGGCTTTATCATCCGACACTTCAAATACCGTTAAACGTGCCCGGGATTTAATGAGATCAAGAATCGATCCTATGCAACTAATATCGCAATTAGCGAATCTTATTATGGATATTCTTGCTGGGAAATTTCACGATGACGCTTCTGAGGTTAAACGACAGTTTTTCGAAAGACATACTTGTAAGTATATTTTATCACTACAATATGTTTTCATTTCCCATATCATGTTTAAAAGTTCAAACCTATATTAACTACCTTTTTTGTTTAATTTAGCTGAAGCTGAATTGCAACAACTTAATAATGCTTTAAAAATACTATCTGAAACCGAAAAACAACTGAGAGCATCTAAGAACCAAACAACATGGCTCACTGTTGCGTTATTACAGTTGAGCTCCGCACCACCGTTCAACCCGAATGATTCAAGTTTGTGTGTAAGATCAGAACACCCAAGAGGTATAAAACTATAAATGTTGTACATAAGTTTAAAACATATATCATAAATTATTGATACTTAAACGTCTCTCGTTTCTATATTAGTTTCTGCTGACGAGAGCTTAAAACATCTTGTACTATCTCAATGCAACCACAACAATGGATGTGAATCAGAAATGTTAAAAGACAAAGCGGCACTTGAGTTGATATGGAGTAGATCTATGGAATTATGCAAATCGTTTTCGCTAAGTAACTTCCTTAAACGACATGGGAACTTAGCTTCTGTTTGTTTTCACCAAGGTAATGTTTTATTTTAGAGTAAAATGTGCTATTTTCGTCCTTGAGGTTTGGCCAGTTTTGTGACTTTCGTCCAAAGGTTTGTTTTTTCACATCTGGATCCAAAAAGGTTTGAATTCTTGCCATTTTCTCCATTAAGTCAGGGGTATTTTCGTCTTTTTTGTTAACTTCAAGGGCAATTCGGTCTTTTTCACTTTATGTACATGCATTTAATATACCCCTGACCGAATTCGATAGACCAAATTGCCCTTTAAGTTAACAAAAAAGACTAAAATACCCCTGACTTAACGGAGAAAAATGGATGGAGTTAACGAGCCGGATGAAAATGACAAGATTTCAAACCTTTTGGATCTAGATGCGGAAAAGCAAACATTTGGGCGAAAGTCGCTAAACTGACCAAACCTCAGGGACAAAAATGGCATTTTACACTAAAATCTTTCTTGTATCACATATGATGTAACTGACCCGAATTCTGAGATTGTTTTTGTACACAGGATTGGCTGTAGTTGAACTTGAATTCAAAAATTCGAATCATGCATCAAAAGCTGAGAAATCATGGAAACTGATTGCAAGTGCGTTACAAGCTGCATTGGGCTGTAATGTTGAGATCCGGATCTGTTATTCGGATAATCCAAAAACTAAGAAATCGTCGTTTAGATTATTCAGTTGTGCTAGAGGAAACAAGCTTTTGTCCAACAAGAACGGCAACAAATTATCTGAAAACATTAACAATGTCTCTGACGGTGGGTCCCATGGATTGCGTACTTGTCAGAGAAAAGAAGCAGCGAGAATGATAAGAAATAGTGATGGAAACGCATTGACTATTGATTTGTCTGGTCAAGAATTATATCGACAGCCATGCCGTTGTTTTCCTCGAAGGGTGAAACATCATAAGAAGATTCGTTCGTTAGATACATATACGACTAGTGAAGCAGACAACAACCTCGCTTTGCATGTTTCTGAGACGACATCATCAAAAACATGTTCTTGCACTGGCGGAACTTATGTCGTCTGTGGTTTATGCAAAAAAGTCACTTGTTGCAATGGGGTTGACAGGTCAGATTCATCGTTTTACTTAATTATATACTTTATAAGTTAATCACGCCTTACGTAACATGATTAGCAAACGCGCAGGCAGAAAAAGGACTCCAAAGTGCATTGTTGGAAATCGCCCATGTTTCCTTTGAAGAAGGTAATGCCATATTACATAATTTCTTTGTTTGTTTTATTAAAAAAAACATTTGGACATATAATGTTAACATGTTAGACAAACTATTAGTTAGGACGAAAGTTTTAACAATTTTTGATATTGAAAACAGGCGTGGCAGCTGAGGCTTCGGCCGCAAGGAGCATAGTCTGGTGGAATATAAAGGTCTGCCTATGGTGTAAGTATACAAAGTGATCATATACAAGAAGACTTCATGACCATTCTTAATGTTTTGTTGTTTATCAGGAGACTTGTTGTAGTATATTTGCTATGTTTAAGAAGGTTCAATGGAAAAATATGTTTTCGATTTGTATAACTTTGAAAGATTCTAATCCCCTTAATTGAATGCCCACATATGTTTTGGGTGACAATGTAATGATCCAAGTCCATATAAATGGTTTTAAATTCTTCTAAATAGGGATCGATAAATCAACTATATAATTGATCCCGCGAATGTAATAATGATTAAATATTTATCAATTCAGCTTTAGAAAATACTTTGCTTATTTTCAAATTGATCAAATATCATTTTATATCGTCTCGACTATAGCAAGTAGCATTTCCTGGAGCTATAACAACCTAGCAAAATCCCGCATTGAGTGGGAGAGATGTTGAGTTTATAAGAAATCGTTAAGTCTCAAATTTCTTCCGCCCGTGTTTGGGTGAGAGTAATTCAAAGATAAGTGAAGGCAAGTATGATATTGTATTATCTGGATGTTAAGAAAACAAATATACTAGCTTGTTATTTGATTTAGCAATTTTTGTGGGTGAATGAGATAATATTAACCGGATGTTAAGAAAACAAACATACTAGTTTGTTTGTTATTTGTTTAGCAAAACACATGATAAACCTTGTAGACTGTAGATGAATATCCCGAAATCCTCCTTTGGGCTGGCCCAAGTTCTTCGAACACTAGACCAATGGCCCATGAAGATTTATTAGGGTAAATTCTTCCTTCCTTCCTTCCTTCACCGTTGTATTTTCAGGGTGAACATCAGACCAAAGGCCCATGGCCATGATGTGTTTGGAAATTGGCTTTCACTTGCAAAGCTATTGGTAGGGGCTTTACCCCCAAGGATAGAGAGTGACCCCCCTTGGCTCCTTGCATCATACTCAAAATCAAATTCATTATTTATGAACAAGAAATTTTTAAAAAGGGAGTCTAAAAATAAAACAAACGTTTGTAGGTGGAAAACATGGATGTTAGTTGGAGGAAAATGTTCTATTGATGGACAATCGGATGTTTTTTAGTTGGGTTAGTAGGGGTGTGATATATTAACAACTTTTTGGCTCAATGACATTGACCAAATGGTGAGACGTTCAAATTCCATTGTAGGGTGTTTAGGTGGTCATATTATGGACATCGCAACCCATATACAAGGTTTTCCAAAATGTGTGTTAGCTTGCAATGAATGAAGAAAACGACGATTTTGTCTCTCTTTTGATTGTGTATCCCTACACACAAGTTACCGTGACCTATTCAAAGGGTTTGTTGCGTCTTATGTTGATGGTTTTAAAAACTAGACCAACTTGTCGGATTTGTTGAACCAGAGATCGTTCTTTTTTATCGGTTTTGGCATGTTCTATGCATCCATTCACCACTTGGGGAATGGGGTTGAACATGGTCATTTTCACACTGTTTGAAGGAACGGTTTCCCGTGTTGGAGTTGAACAACTTTTGTTCATGTCTGCCTCAACCACTATGTATCAAGACAAGTCAGACATATTCACCAACAGTTATATCTCTATCACATATATTATTTGTTGACAATATAATTACTAGAGGCCTCACAACTTGGTTCGCCAGCCAATATAGCTCTAACAACAAGTGAGTTTCATGATTTAAGGAGTAATTGGGGTTTTGCTTAATGTTTGTTGTTAACCACGTCTGTTTAAACTATAAATACATAGCCAAGTTTAGGGCTAAAGAGGTATGATCCCAAATCACAGATACACACGTGTCAGAGGGACCATACCACTTCACGCTAGCAGACTTGCCACACGAGAGCATCCAGAAGATTCTAGAAGGTTTTGGAAGGAAACACCTGGCGACAAGAAGATGCTCTCAATAGACAAAAAGGATGACATGTGGCACCAATAGCAGCACACCAACACGGACCACAACATCTTCAGGGGGCAGGCCAACAACCAATACAAAAGGACGCTGAGCTGGAGCGAATAACCCCGCGCCACGTCACCTCAAGGCCTGGTCATGGCAGAGGGAACATAAGAGATATTCCTCCTGGTCGGACAACTGTCAAACAACGGCTAGCTGGCAATCTCCTTCCCTCACAATTCTCCGGCTATAAATAGAAGACTCTACCTCCAGGTTTAAGGATTCAATTTCTTACTCTCATACTCTATACACACACTTATCCTCAAAGCGATTACTTATTCTCACGCCGAAGAGTGGTTACAAGGAGAACCCCCCATCTTATCCTCTTTGTAACGAGTCACCGGTGTTGTTCGGTTTGTAGGACACTTTAGAGGAATCCGTCATTTGGCGAGTGAATGATAGAGGCTGAACAATAAGACACGAGACGATCAGCTGTCATAGTCTAGTATTATCCAGTGTTTCATCAAGCGCTATGCATGGGAGTTGGAATACTATTGTATTGTGGTCTTTGAGTTATTTTTCTATAATATAATAAAGCTAAGATTACTCTTAAACGTGTGTTTGTTTTATCGATCTGTTTGAGTCTTACCGCATTTTAGTACGTTTTTTATGCTGCCAGTGTGAAGTTAGCCCCTTAGTAAAGGCATTTATATCTCTTAAATAAGAGGTAACTCGAATACATACGGTCCATAAGTTTAAGCCGGTTTGAGCATATACACTTTAAATCCGGTTCAAATGAACCACTACTTAAACAATACGTTAAAACCGGTTTGCAAACCGATCCAGTATAGTTTTCCTTTAAAACCCGGTTTTCAAACTGAACCGGTTACTCTATCTGATCTAGAGTTTCATTGACTCAATCCAAACGGTTCGAACCCAAAACCAGGTTTTGTGAACATTGGAGCTCAAACAATGGCCGTCACCCTCAACCACCATCCTCTACCCTCACCGTTGTTCACTCTCCCACCGTCCACCACCCCATTCCACCGTCATCTTCGCCGCCACAGAACCTCTCTATCTAAACCCACAAAACACACATCTCTCTCTGCTACTTCACCCCCAAATCAAAACCCTTCATCCTCAATCTTCCTCCCTTTTCTCGAAGAACAAGAACAAGACACTTCAGACTCACAAACCCCACAAAAAGATGAATTTATCACAGACCCAATTCATAAATTCTTCAAATTTCAAACTTCTTCTCAGTTTCCAGACCCCCCACATGAAGGCAAATTCACCCTCCAAAAAAACCGCCGTTCTTCTTGGCACCTCTCCCCATCCATCACCAATCAAGAACCCAAATTAAATCCCGAAGAGCCCGAAACTGAACCCGAATTAAATCCGGATGAATACGGAGAACTCGACATTGATGTTACTGAATCTGGAAAGGAATTTGAAGTGGGAATTAGTAGTGGGAGTGATTGTGTGAATGAGATTATTAAAATTGCTAGGAATTTGCAGGAGAATGTGACTTTAGGGGAGGTTTTGGGCCCCTTTGAAGGGAGATTGAGTGAGAGAGAGTGTGTTCAAGTATTGGGATTGATGGGTCAAGAAGAGGGGTTGACAATGTGTTGTTTGTATTTCTTTGAGTGGATGAGTTTGCAGGAGCCTTCATTGGTTACACCATGGGCTTATTCTGCCTTGTTTCCTGTGTTGGGAAGAGCAAGAATGGGTGATAAAGTGATGATTTTGTTTGATAATTTGCCTGATTCTGTGGAGTTTAAGCAAGTTCATGTGTATAATTCGGCTATCTCGGCTCTTTCGTATTGCGGGAGGTATTAGTTTTTATCTTTCGTGTTTATAACACATTTGTTCATAGTATTAGATTATCACTAGTTCATGTGTATGATACTATGATTCCATTATTTTGGCTCGGTTTTATCGATCAAGGTGTTCCTTTTTGACCTTATTGTCTAATACATTGCTTTATAGAATGTGTTACTTGTTAAGATGTATGTAAAACCAATAATTTGATTCTTGGACTTGCATCAATCACTCTTAAAACACATATCCAAACACCCCCTAAAATTAGAGATAATTAGTCGATTTCACATGTATCTCAATAAATTTGTTGTCTTAATGCTCATATGTTTTAGCAATGTTTATGCTAAGATGTATTTTTTTTTTCTAATTTGGAATTTCGGGATTTTGTTTTAGGTACGATGATGCTTGGAGATTGTTTGAGGCAATGGAAAAAGACAACGTTGAACCAGATCACGTAACGTGTTCTATAATGATTACAATCATGAGAAAAAAGGGCAACAGCGCAAAAGACGCATGGGAGTTCTTTGAAATCTTGAACATGAGAGGACTTAAATGGAGCTTAGAAGTTATGGGTGCTCTAATTAAATCGTTTTGTGACGAGGGTTTGAAGAAAGAAGCTCTTATTATCCAGGTAGAAATGGAGAAAAAAGGGATCGCTTCTAATGCAATTATATATAACACAATCATAAACGCTTATAGCAAATCAAATCAAATCGAAGAAGCCGAAGGTCTATTTGCTGAAATGAAATCAAAAGGAATTGTTCCCACCACTGCTTCTTACAACATATTAATGGATGCATACAGTCGAAGAATGCAACCGGAAGTTATCGAAAAATTGATGGAAGAAATGGAAGAGACAGGATTAAAACCGGACGTTAAATCGTATACTTGTTTAGTTAGTGCTTATGGGCGCCACAAGAGAATGAGTGACATGGCTGCTGATGCGTTCTTGAAGATGAAAAAAAACGGTATAAAACCGACATCCCATTCTTACACAGCTCTTATACATGCGTATTCAATCAGCGGGTGGCATGAAAAAGCTGACGTGGCATTTCAAAACATGTTACAAGAAGGGGTAAAACCGTCAATAGAAACCTACACGGCTTTATTGGATGCATTCAGACGGGCTGGTGACGCCGAGTCGTTAATGCGAATATGGAAAATGATGATTAAGGATAAAGTGGAAGGAACACGAGTCACGTTTAATATTCTTGTAGACGGGTTTGCTAAACAAGGTATGTATATAGAAGCACGGGATGTGATATGCGAATTTGGGAAAATTGGTTTTCAGCCAACTGTTATGACGTTTAACATGCTGATAAACGCGTATGCACGTGGAGGGCAAGAAGGTAAATTGCCACAACTGCTAAAGGAGATGGCTGTGCTACAATTGAAACCTGATTCGATTACTTATTCCACCATGATTTATGCTTATGTTCGTGTTAGAGATTTTAAGAGGGCGTTTTATTATCATAAACAAATGGTGAAAAGTGGGCAAGTGCCTGATGCCAAATCATATCATAAGTTGCGGTCGATTTTGGATGTGAAAGCCGCTACTAAGAACAAGAAGGATAAGAGCGCGATTATGGGTATAATTAGTAGTAAGTTGGGGTGGGTTAAGGTTAAGAAGGCAAAGAAAGATGAGTTTTGGAAGAACAAGAAGAAATGGTCATGGGATCGTGGGTCGGATACAGTTGGAAGCAGATGATTCAAGATTTGACCTTTCATCTTGTTTTGTAAGAGCCCATTAGGATGTTCGAAAGCCCGGCTCGACCTGCTTGAACATGAGGAGGCGGGTTCGGTCCTCAAAACATGGATTTAGTAAACAACTTTGTAATGGATAGTTTAATGAGGTGAGCTAGAGAATGGCTTTGACTAGTTGGTTCATAAGGTGTAAAGAATGTTTTGTTGTTTTATTACATACATAGCTTTGTAAAGAAAATGTTGTATGTGTTTTTTTGGGGATTATTGGATTAAAAGAACCTCAGCTGGAAATCTGAACATTTGGTATGGATATCTGGGTATGTGATAGGTATAACATCATATTTAAGCATTGTTTTGCGGGTTTTGGATGGGTATGGTGTTATGTGTCTAATTACCTAAATATGTTACCCGTATCGAAACCGAATATATTTATTTATATATTATATAATTATAAAAAAGATATAATAGATAGTTTGTTCAGTGTGTTGAATATGTTGAAACTGTTAGAAACTTAAAATTATTAAAAGTATAAAATTGTTAGAAATGTCGTTGAATATTTGATATTTCAAACATAGTTATCGATAGCGAATAGCGACAAGGTACCTATATGTTACGTAGCGATAACGATGAAATAGCGCTCGCTATTTCGTGTGTAGGGGCTAAATATAAACTGGTGAAAGATAGAAGGGGTTAAATGTTTAAATACACAAACTAATTTTACACTTTTTATGTAAAAATTAAAGTTTTAGGGGCTAAATATAAACTGGTGAAAGATAGAGGGGTTAAATGTTAAAATACCTAAAGTTATTTAACCCTAGAAGTGTAAAACACGCCACTACTGCATCTTCTTCCTGGTCACATCTTCTTCTCACAGGTTTCCGGCCAAAAAGCAGCGTCGGTGCCGAAATTCATCGCCGGAGGTCGCTATCTGGTCACTAAGAACCTTGCAGCGGCATATAGGCGCCACGCCACACTATTCGCAATAGCGCCCACTATGGATGCTATTAATAACTATGATTTCAAATTGATTTTGAGACGGGTACAAGATGGAGTTTTGTGTAATGAGCATTTCAACGAGTAAATTTTAACCAGATAAAACCATAAGCGGGTTAACCTGATACCCGCCGGTGTGCATGTGAACATAATAGGTACTAGTAACGGGTATGGCCTTATGAGACTTCACATGAGACACAATTATATAATTTTAGTAATTTAATACTTTTTCCTAAAAAGTCGTAACATGAATCCATTTTTTATCAATACTTATCATGCTAGAACCGAATAAATATTTTTTAACACATTCTTTTCCATGCTTGAACCACCCTTTATTGCGAGAACCGCGAGAACCAGTGTGAACACATGGCAATTTTGTAATTATAATATGTTTAATATAAAACATGCTCATTCCTTTTTTTGTCACTGTCCTCCATTTTAGGGTTTCAAGGGGTTTCATCAGTTCACAGTTTTCACAAGTGGCAGAGACGCATTCACGGTGGTTTCACGGCGGAGTAGAGGCGTTCATGGTGGTTTTCACGGCGGCGTTCACATATTTCACGGTGGTGGCAGTCGGCACAGTGTTTACGGTGGCATATAGCGTCTTCTGATTCATCAGGTATCGATCCTCATACATCTATTGATCCTCCTCATACTTTGTTCCTCCTGTAACCCTAATCGTGTCATTCCTCCTACCATTGTTCCTCCTGGAACCCTAATTGTGCCACACTCCTCGATAATTCTGATCGTGTTTCCCTAATTACGAATGGAATATTCGATTACGAATGGATTGGGCTAAAATATTAATACTTAGGTTAGTAGTTCATTGTCTTGGTAAATATAAACGAACCGTTTTGACAAAAGCAATGGCCTTGGTGCACCTGCGGTCAACATAGTAATTTGCTAATTCTTGTGATACTAGATTTGGTTAATTAATAAGTACTTTTCGTAAGAACAATGATAAGGGAGATAAACACCCTTGTAGACATCTACTGCTGTAATTAGAAGTCTTAGTTAGGTTGAGTGATTGGATCAACTTGATGCAGGACTGTATTACTGGTTAATTGGTGTCAAATTACCAAATTTGAAGCAATGGTAAGTAGTTTTTTGTACCAGCAATGATTAGGAAAATAAATATGTTTGATTCTCCAAGGTAATCGTGTATGAACACTTCTGTAAATGTCTACTGCTGCAATTAAAAGTATTAGTTAGTTTAGGTGATTGGATAATTATGTTGCTCAAAGTTAGACACCCCTATAGACAATTTTTGCCCATGTTACCCTCCATTAATGATGGTATCTCATTTTGTTTTACCTTTAAACTTAGGAGATACTTGTAATATTCTTTATTTTTCTTAAGTATCTTTTTTTTTATCACCTAGACATATGCACCAAATTATCCACATCTGAAGATGACTGATGCTGTGTACATTGGCTTAGTAGTTCCATAGGGTATTCTATCAGCTGCTCTTCATTAGATAAAAATAACCTTTTAAAGTTTATGTAACACTAATAAATAATAAAATGTTTGTGTTAAGCCACCTGCGAAATTCGCAGGTTCTTAGACTAGTATATGATATATGATTATGTTCTTACTGCAATAATACCGATTATAATACGAATTTTGGAGCACTACCCTCAATTATATGACGAAATTGAAATGTTTGATGGTAAAATCGATATGACGAACGGTTTATGGTGTATCGTTATCGCTACTGATGTAATCGAGACGAAGACGAAATACAGAGAACTGCTAATGCTTGAGAACTGAGAACTGCTAATGTAATTCGAGTGTCAGACGTGATTCTTGTATAAATACACCATCCTGCACATGTGCATCACTTTACCATTACCCTATAACCATCACCAATAATCTACATCTTGCACATGTGCAGCACATTACCATTATCCGATAATCATCACCAATAATCTGTTTATCATTTATACAACATTCTTACACATAACATTTACCTTATTAAATATCACTTTTTACCATTTCTTTATTCACTTTTTAACATTCTTTCTACATTTTCAGAAACATTCATACACAATGAAGCTGCTACCATTGCTGTTGGAATTCCGTACCCCCCCTAACGATGAAACCAATTCTTATTCCGATGATGATAATGATACTAATGAAGATACATATGATGATTCTGAATACCCTTCACATACAAATGTACATGAACAGCCCCTTAGACGTTTATCCAGACATCATAATGCACCCAACCATCAAAAATTTGATTAAGTTCGTCGTCAAAATATTGATCATTTTGTTTTATTATTCGTTTTACATTTAATCTAAACTGTTTACATTCAAGTTGCTCACCTACGTTGAACTGTTGTTTACACTTAATTTGAAACGTCTGCGTTCATTTTGATTATGTTGAATTACTGTTTACATTCAATTTGACCTACACGTTTACGTTGAACTACTCGGTTAAACATCATTTAAATTATGTATTCCGATTTTATGATTACAAATTCCGATGTTAATGATTGCACTTGCACGGGTGATACTTTTTTTTATCACTCACATTGTTATTGTTTCTACCAATGCACATGTGCATACATGAATATTTTACCTACATATAACCCGTTTCCTTTACATATACGTCAACATATGTAATGTGGTACCCCATATATAATAAGGTACCACATACGTAATCTCATATGAACAAATATACAATATCTTAAAAAATACATATATTCATTACTACAATGTTTATTGTTTTTTATTAATACACAGGTGCATTACCAACATTAAATAACACACTATCACACAACTTTTGTATAACAACAAGTAAATATAACACCCTTATCATAAGGAATCACATAATCCGAAGAACAATCGTTATTACACATATGCATCACCAACATATACTATAACAAACAAAATATGACATCCTAAATTAACAAATGTTACCATTCGTAATACATTATACAATACCAATATGTATGTTATATCAAACTTTGCACATGTGCAATACCAACATTACCTCTACCAAACAACATAATACATCATATATTAAAAGACATGATCATCCGTATTGCATGTCCACAAACTACCTACACATAACATTTGCTTTAGTTCACAACCTCACACCTTCTGTTCTTCTTTCCAATTTCTATGCATCTTCCAACACTCCTCATGTTTCAATGCATCTTCGTCTATCGTTTTCCGATAATTTTTCATCCGTTAATCTATTAATCAAATACATCCTTGTTGTCAATCCATGAGCAGTTTCGAATATTTTTTTCCTGCATACATTACATCAATTATTTCATGTATGCACATGTGCAGTAATCATATTACATACAATATGTACAATGCTTATGTTTTAAGGTAATAATGCACGTTTGCATATGCCGTAATACATTCATATTAACTTAATCTGACAAAATATGCACATGTGCATGTGCATAACTATGCACATGTGCATTAACATGACTGACCTTATCAACAGGTTTGTTTCAATAAACAAATTAACCCTTACCAAATCAAAATTCGTATTACCACCAATCATATTTAACATCAATTAGTAACAAAACTATTATGACAAACTATGCACATGTGCATAACTTTTTTTTTAATGCAAATGTTATTCATGGAAGCTAACCTCCAAAACAGAGGTGGTCGAACCAACCACTACAGCAAAGCAAAAAACAACAACTCAACACAAGAACCTAAAGACCGAAAACGAGCAGCTACCTTATATCGAACCTACACCATTTTTCCCAATTCACGGACCTATTTTTGGACCGATTCTTATACCATAAAAAACCGATGGACTTAATATTACGGATAATATCTCCGGGAACCTTTTATTGTTCCTGGCTAACCATATACACCAATTTGTCATGAACATAATGCCATATAAAGCTTCTTTCACTTCTCTATCCAGATGGTAAAACTCAGAGGCAACTACGATATCTTTAGCTGAAAACAGAATAAAAGGACTCACCTTGCACCACTGACTGATGTGATACCAGACAGTTTACGCTACCCTGCACGAACAAAGAAGGTGTTCAGCTATTTCTTCGCCATCTTCACACAGACAACATTTCACGTCTCCGCCCCAACAGTTCCGATCCCAAAGTGAAGTCAGTGTGGGAATACGATCTAAAACCTCCCTCCAAACAAAAATATTGCATTTTTTGGGGACCCATTTCGACCATTTCACAACGTGCCTGCTGCTGAAATCGGAGCCGCTATACAGGAAGTTCTTGACAGCATTGACTGAAAAATCAGAGTCATTACCTCCCAACCATTCCCAACCATCTTTGCCATCGGACAAAGTGACATTATCGAGGAGCCGGTCAACTCGTGCCATTACAGTAATTATTCGGCAGAGCTTGGGTTTCTCGACAAATTCCAAACCCCCATAAAGTTTATATTATCCTGATTGTACTGGTCCGCAACCAGTCGTCGTTTCTCTTGTTCCATTCTAAATATATTTGGGAAACGGGTTTTGTGCATAATTATGCACATGTGCATTAACATGACTGGCCTTGTTAGCATATTATGACAAACTATGCACATGTACATCAACATGAATGACCTTATTAACCTATTCTATCAAATTATGCACATGTGCATAACTGTATATCACCCAATGCTACCTTATTATCATATTCAACCATGAGTTACAGGTTCATATAACTTCATAATATAATTGATTACATAATAATATAACTACATAACTGTATGTCATAACAGAAAACAACACCAAAATAATAATACATACAAATTATATATTATTATGAATAAATAATTGAGATTAGTATTCAAATTAATGTGCATATTAACAAACTATGACAATTTATGCATACGTGCATAACTATATAAAACACAAAATCACCTTATTATATTGATTTATTAAGTGAATCCTATTCAATTTTTTGTACACGTTAACATACTATTACGTTTTATGCACATGTGCATAACTATGTATCACACACCTCATTGTCTTATTCAGTGTAATCGTAATTTGTCAAACTTTGCACATGTGCATAACTGTATAGAACATAAAATTAGTTTATTCATGTTCTGTATAAACTATTATGTATAAGCCTGTTATGTCGTGTTAATGCACATGTGCATTAACTGTATATATCATAAAATTATCTGATTATCCTGTTTCGTATAAGCCTATTCTGCCTTTTCTGTATAAGCCTATTCTGTCGTGTTAATGCACATGTGTATTAATACCACATAACTTGTCGACAGTCATAATTCAGTACTAAAACCCTATCACTTACCAAATCAACTTCCGTGTTGCCAATCATATCCAACATTATGCATATAACATCATTATTTAATAAAAAAATAAATAAAACAACACATCAGAATCACATTACACATAGTTCATCACAACATTAGCCCTTCTGTTCACTTAAAAATCTGCATTAACTGTATATATATCATAAAATTATCTTATTATCCTGTTTCGTATAAGCCTATTCTGCCTTTTCTGTATAAGCCTATTCTGTCGTGTTAATGCACATGTGCATTAACACCACATAACTTGTCGACAGTCATAATTCAGTACTAAAACCCTATCATTTACCAAATCAACTTTCGTGTTGCCAATCATATCCAACATTATGCATATAACAGCATTCTTTAATAAAAAACTACAGAAAACAACACATCAGAATCACATTACACATAGTTCATCACAACATTAGCCCTTCTGTTCACTCAAAAATCATATATATACCACGATTTTCAATAATTCATTTATGAAACAACTGTTTAAATGTAATAACCACATAATAACATGCCTGAATCGACTGTTGATAGTTGTTTTATCATATACGAGTACAAAACAAGGTGTATGAACTTACAATTTCACGGAACGGTGCAACAGAGGATCGATAGTCCGTTGGATGACTTGTGTTCTTCCGATTATCCCTATGTGTGCATTACGATCGTTTTGCCCTAATTTAGACTGGAATACAAATGTGCAATCGGTGATTATGTTGTTAATGCACTGATATATACTAATTTTGATGACGAATACATGATGAATTATAAGATCGAGATGATGAATTTTGGGGGATTTGGAGTGCGACGTGAACTGAGCTGATGAATTGTGTAGAGATTGGATCTGAGATGATGAATGGATGTGAACTGAATATAAATGATGGTTTAATCTGATGTTTGAAGTCCAGGAGGAGGAGAGGCAACGGATTTAATTTTTATTATGTATTTACAATAATGCCATGTGTTCACATTGGTTCTCGCGGTTCTTGCAATAAAGGTGGTTCTCGCATGAACCCTACCCTATATATATATATATATATATATATATATAGTGGAGGGTTCAAATGAGAAGAATTTTTTTGTAAGAAGAAAAAAGAAGAAGTTTCAACCAATAAGAATGCTTCATTTTACTTCATTTAATATTTGTATTTAATTTTATTATAAGGGTATATTGGTAAACTTACATAAATCATTAATTTGTATTCTTCCCCTTTAATGACTAGCTAAATTTAATTTGTAACTCCTTTTCAAAATATATATTTTTTCCAAATTAAAAAAACAACTTAATTTAAAGTGTAGAATAATTTACTAGTTGTGTAGGATAAATTACGAGTTGTGTAGGATATATTTCGAGGTGTGTAGGATAAATTTCGACTGTGTAGGATAAAATTCTATAATGTGTAGGGTATATGTAGGAAAATTTTGATATGTGTAGGTTTTGTAGATTATATGTAGGATAATTAATGATTAGTTGACTAATTAATTTAAAGAGAGAAAAATTAATAATATGAGTTATAAATGAAATAGCATTTACCAATATGTCCTTTCTTCTTTTTCTTCTCACATCAAATTTCTTCTCAAATGAACATTCCCCTATATATATATATATATATATATATATATATAAACGTCTATTGTGTGTGTTAAAGCATTCACAATGGGAAACCTAAAAACGTCAGCCACATCATCACTCTACTCGTGCTCTCCTTTCTCACATAATCTGTCTTTACCGTATTCTTTTACATGAATAAACGCTCAAGAACACTACATTAAACACATTCTAGTAACATCCATTAACAAATCAAGATGCTGATACATTAGAAAAATCAGAGGTTATGAGAATGAAAATATAAACGTATTAAAACAAGAGTGTTAATTTTGTTTTGTTAAATCATAACACCTACTTTATTTCGAAGGATTTTTCTCATAACCAAAATTTGTTAAAAACATTTATAAATAGAAAAAAAGAATCTCTAAATAGAAAGAAATATTTTTGTTAAAGACAATAGAAGACTATATAAACAACCACTATGGCAAATTTCATCTCCAGCCCACAACCACACCCTAACAAAATGTCTCAACCGCCGGCGACTAACCACCCCACCGGCGTCCACACAATCTCCTCCGCCACCACCACCGCCGCACCGGAGGAAAGTTCACGACCACACCCCCCTAAAATAGTCGTTCTAGCTGACCTCAACGTTGACCCACCTACCGATTCTGACGTCATCGATTCTTTTCCCAGGTCTCTTACATTTCTTCCTTTTCTTTTTATATACTTAATTAGGTTCGAGTAGATTAAATTTATCTTAAATTAGTGATTTTTAACCTTTTAATTTGTATTAATTTCTAGAATCTGGATACTAATCGAGTGTTTTCAGCTTCACAAAATTATTTTTTGGTAATTTGTTGAGTGAGTTTATAAGATGCATTTACATATTATAACTCAAACAAATGTGTATAATTGTAAATGTGGTGTGCATCTAATGGAATTATGAATTACTAGTTATGCTGTTGTGTGATAGATGTGGTTATGTAGGTTGAGTAATGAAGAAAATAATCAAGATAAAATGAGTTTTCTGGGAAAAGATTCGGATACGGTTGAACTAGAAAGTAAGCAGTCTAAAAAACTTGTGAAATCCCGTTCACGAGTCGGAAAGATGGAGTTTCCCATTGATTGTGGAGCCGATGCGGAAGGTGATCATAACGGTCCAGGATTGCCGTCATCTCGTGAGGAAAAAGTCAGCAGCCTTAAAACAGTGAGTTCTCATCTTTGGTGACGCGTTTGTTGAAATGAGATTGTTTTTGAAAGCATATCGGACTCCCTAGGTTTTATACAACGAAAAATGCTTTGGCTAATTGTTATGTGACCTGAATTCTTGTAGGGTTTGGTACACGTTGCACGAAAGATGCCTAAAAACGCACATGTTCATTTTATACTTGGCCTAATGTACCAACGAATGGGACAACCACAAAAGGTAGGATTTCGCTCGTTATTAATATACTTTTCTTTTATTTTTGTACTGACTTAAAAGGAAAATATTAGGCGGTTTCTGCATATGAAAAGGCAGAAGAAATCTTGCTTCGTGGTGATGAAGATATCGATAGGCCCGATTTACTTTCGTTAATCCAGACTCATCATGCCCAGGTGCATTACAACTTTGCACTTCTACAGTTCTACTTGCACTAAAACTTTATTATTACACTTATTAATTTGTTATCCGTTTGTGTAAGCTCACAGTGTATTTTGCTGGGAAGTTCGGAAGAATATGGTTCAGGAAAAGAACCAGAGGGTAAGGAGCTTGAAGAAATAATCCGCAAGTTAAACGAGTCAATGGCATCCGATATTAGGCAGGCATCGGTTTGGAACACTTTAGGTGTATTGCTACTTAAATCAGGCCATTTGCAGGTAAAAATGTTTTTTTTTTCATTATTATCTTCATAGCAAGTACATTCTCGTTTATATCGTTATATTGTTGGTTTAGAGTGCGATATCAGTGCTTTCATCTTTACTGGCGGTGGTCCCTGAAAATTTGGATTGCATTGGAAACCTCGGAATGGCTCATCTTCAAAAGTAATGACCTTACACTTTTAATTTTGGGAAATTGGCCTGTAATAATCCCACCTAGACCTTATTGGCCATTAATAATCCCACCTCAGAATATTCCCCACACCAGTCCCACCTTTCACATATTTTTCCTACAATGGTCCCCCGTTAAAAAAACTTAACGGAGTTATGCTTTTTCCCAAATTACAAACAGATTTTTTAGGGCTTTTGATTATAACGACGATACGAGTCCATTGATGTAAAACTTGACTCGAAACGGTGCTCCAAACGATGAAAACGGCGCTTCAATTCGGGTGTTTAAATTTCCAATTAACCAAAATCAAGTCACTTGGAGCACCATTTCGAAGTAAGTTTTACATCAATGGACTCGTATCATCATTCTAATCAAAAGCCCTAAAAAATCTGCTTGTAATTTGGAAAAAAGCTTAACTCCGTCAAGTTTTTTTAACGGGGGACCATTGTAGGAAAAATATGTGAAAGGTGGGACTGGTGTGGGGAATATTCTGAGATGGGATTATTAATGGCCAATAAGGTCCAAGTGGGATTATTACAGGCCAATTCCCCTTTAATTTTTACTAGTTGGCGTATAGTCATTATCATATAATTAGATAATCTAAAGCAAAGCACACATCCAAACACCCTCTTAATCTTATTGTTATTTCTTACATTGACATACGTACTTTTAATTATATTCATCATCCAGCGGAAACTTGGAACTTTCAGCAAAATGTTTCCAAGACCTGATCTTAAAAGACCAAAATCACCCTTCGGTTTTTATTAACTATGCCGCGCTTCTTTTGTGTAAATATGGGTCTGTAGTCGCAGGTATGTTAATAATTTTCAATCCGCCCTATTATTTTATTAATTTGTTTATAATTACTATATATAAGACGATTATGGAATCAATCTAGAAGTATTAAAAACTTGTTATTAAAAGTTAAGTAGAATCAGTATATTAGTGACGTCTAGGGCACCAATTTTAGGTGCAGGGGCAAACGGTGAAAACGGGGCTTGTTTGGATAGAGTTACAGCAGTTAACGTAGCTAAAGAATGTTTATTAGCTGCCGCAAAAGCAGATCCGAAAGCCGCTCACGTGTGGACTAATCTCGCTAACGCATATTACATGGCTGGTGATCATTACCACTCCGGCAAGTGTTTGGAAAAGGTTATTATCGTCTTTTGCTAATATCATTTTTGTAAAACAGATCATACAGTTATTCAACTTTTTAGTTAATTGCAGGCTGCAAAGTTGGAGTCCAATTGTTTGGCGACTCGATACGCTGTTGCTGTTCATCGAATCAGAGAAGCTGAACGGTCACAAAATCCTAGTGAACAGCTTTCTTGGGCCGGAAATGAAATGGCTTCGATATTAAAAGAAGGGGACGCACTTGCGGTTGAGCTCCCCATAGCTTGGGCCGGGCTTGCTATGGTCCACAAGGCCCAACATGAAATCGCAGCGGGATTTAAGGTTGAACAAAATGAATTAATGGAAGTTGAAGAAAGAGCACTTTACAGTTTAAAGCAGGTGACTTTTTATTTAAATTATAGAAATACATAAAATAAAGAGTAAAATGCCATTTTCGTCCTTGAGGATTGGCCAGTTTTGCGATGTTCGTCCAACGGTTTGTTTTTCCGCATCAGGATCCAAAAGGTTTGAAATCTTGACATTTTCATCCGGCTCGTTAACTCCATCCATTTTTCTCCATTAAGTCAGGGGTATTTCCGTCTTTTTTGGTAACTTAAAGGGCAAGTCGGTCTTTTTCAGGGGTATTCAGTCTTTTCACATAAAGTGAAAAAAACCGAATTGCCTTTAAGTTAGCAAAAAAGACGGAAATACCCCTGACTTAACGGAGAAAAATGGATGGAGTTAATGAGTCGGATGAAAATGTCAAGATTTTAAACCTTTTGGATCCAGATGCAGAAAAAACAAACATTTGGATGAAATTTGCAAAACTAGCCAAACCTCAGGGACAAAAATGGCATTTTACTCTAAAATAAAAATGGAAGCATTTACATAACGTGGGCTTTGCTTTTCAGGCGATATCAGAGGACCCCGATGATCCAGTACAGTGGCACCAACTTGGGCTTCATAGTCTTTGTATTCAAGACTTCAAAACATCGCAAACGTACCTCAAAGCCGCAGTTGCTCGCGACAAGGAATGTTCATATGCTTGGTCAAACCTAGGTATCTCCCTGCAACTATCGGACGCGTCATCTTTACAAGCTGAAGAAGTATATAAACGGGCCTTATCATTGGCAAAGCCCGAACAGGCCCATACGATCTTTTGTAATCTGGGAAACTTTTACAGACAGCAAAAGCAGTATGAGTGTGCGAAAGCCATGTTTACTAAATCGTTGGATCTGCAGCCCGGTTATGCTCCCGCATATAACAATCTAGGGCTTGTATTTGTCGCTGAAAGGCGATGGGAAGAAGCGAAGTTCTGTTTTAATAAAGCTTTTCAGGCTGACCCGTTGCTTGATGCAGCTAAATCTAATATGATTAAAGCGGCAGCTATGTGTAGAGTGTGTGCACCGCTTCTTAATTAACTTTTGTATGTGAATGTTATTTGACATAATTGTTGTTCTGGGATATTAGTGTTTGTAATTTGTACATAATGCATATATCTGTTTCTTCAATTTTCAGCATCTCTTTTTCTATTTTTTTTTTTTTTTTTTTTTTTGGTTTTGAAGCTTTGATCTATCTATGTAAATGTGGAGTTCTAGCATGCAATAAAAGAAATTACATATGTTTCTCATATTCCTACTGATATAATGGTTGCAAGTGAGTAAAACCCTGCAGGGAATCATAAAACTGATCAACCGCGGCTAAACTGGTATACTCGGTTATATTTATAGCAAATTACTTGTTTCGGAACGCTCTAAACGTATCTTTTACAATGACGTTTGGATGTAAAAATCCAAACTTGAAAATATCAAACCGAACAAGTACTTTGTAGCTTCGTTATTGGGTTTAATCGACTCGTTCAATACAAAACCATTTTCACCTCTAATTTTCCCCTAATTTCACGTCTAATTTTTCTCCAATCGGCGACACCATTGAGCAAAGTGGGCATGTGCGACGTTACAGTTAGTGAAAATAACGATGGCGGCCTAAATTAAATTGCATATTGGCTGGAGTTGGAATTAGGCTCTTTTGTTTAAAAATTGGTTATTTATTTGGGCCTAATACATAATACACATGCTATATAAAGATTTTTAAAATATTTGGAGGTCCTAGGCCGTTGCCTAGATTTAGAAACCTCTAGGTACGGCCCTAGTACAGTATTTGAAGGTAAAAAACGGTAAAATACCAGTACCATATTGAACCGTAAGTACCAATCCCGAAATGCCAAAAGATGGGTACCGAATTGATACCAAAAATGATTCCGTTCGATAAATTTAATACCGGTTCGGGTTCAGATTGGATACCATTTGCTTGTCCCCCCTACTCAAAACTTTAAGAAAAGGAGCCACAAATATTTGATATTTATTATGTGTAGTTGGTATATGGGCCTGGAGCCTATTACACAATGAACCGATCCAACAAAGGCCCAAGTCAATTACTCAATACTCAATGGAAAGCTGCTGACGAGAGAGAGAGAGAGAGAGAGTTGTGATCACTGATCAGTAGAATCAGAGGATGAAGCGCTTCTTTCAACCAGTGCAGAAAGATGGTTCCTTCAAGAAACCCAACCTCTCTTCTTCTTCTTCTTCACCAACACCAGCAGTTGTTGAAGATGAGGAGAATAATAAATCCCAAAAGAAAGAACCCACAAAGTTCTTAACTTGGAATGCCAACAGCTTTCTTCTTCGTGTCAAAAACAATTGGCCTGACTTCACCAAGTTCATCGATGACATTGACCCTGATGTCATCGCCATACAGGTCACATTCTGCTCCTCAATTTTTATTTTCTTAATATAATTAATTTACCCTAAACAAGTTTGAATTCAATTTTTTTTGTCTTATTTATGAGAATTTGAGGAATGCTGTCACGTTATTGGGGATTTGTGTCGTTGGATGTCATAAATTGTGAAATGGGTTTTAGGGCTGTTGAATTTTTGGATTTATGGAACCAAAAAAATAAAAAAAAAATATACCTTTTTCTGCTGTGTTGAAATTGTGGTCTGAAATTAACATTCATTTTGATTTATTGACAATATTATGAAATTTTAGTTTCATTCTGTGCTTTTTTAGTTTCTGGGCTCTAGAACTCTAGATGCATTTCTTAGTGGTTATTTATTTGGGAATTTTAATTTTATGACCATTTGATTTTTTTTTTTATATAAGTGATAAGCATGCAGAACCATTAATGATATTTGTCATTGCATAATGAGAATTAGAAACAAAAGAATGTGTGATATTTGGAAAAGATAAGTTGTTGATATTCATCTAACGATGGTAGGAAGTGAGAATGCCTGCAGCTGGAGCCAAAGGTGCTCCGAAAAACCCTAGAGAATTGAAGGACGATAACAATTCATCGCGCGAGGAAAAACTGGTACTTCTTTCTCTCAAGTTTAAGATTCAAGATTGATTTGAACTTTCAAGAAATTGTTATGCGTTGTTATTTGTTTCCATTTAATGTCTTGTAAACATATTAAACATTTGGAAATTTGTCAAAAACAGTTTAGGTTATTCACTGCATACAATAACTTATTCTGTCCAACAAATATTGCAGATTATAACACGGGCATTATCGGGTCCCACCTTCAGAAAATACGATGTGTGGTGGTCTCTTTCTGATACAAAGTACGCTGGAACCGCATTGTTCGTAAAGAAATGTTTTCCACCAAAAAAGGTTTCTTTCAATCTAGATACCTCAGGTGTGCCACTCTCATACCCATGTATTATTTTATTTTGTATTAATAAACACTTTATGTCGCTAAATACTTGTCTGATTGTTGTCGCTGATATGAAGATTCATCATAAATGTATTGTCATGCTTTATGCATGTTATTGATGATGGCTTTTTATTTTTTTTTATTTCTAGTTTCCAAACATGAAGCGGATGGCAGAGTTATTATAGCTGAATTCGAATCATTCCGGATAATGAATACATATGTACCAAACAACGGTTGGAAAGATGAAGAAAACGCATTTCAAAGGAGACGAAAATGGGATAAAAGAATGAAAGAATTCGTCTTGCAATCTACAGATAAACCCCTTATTTGGTGTGGTGATCTTAATGTTAGGTACCTTTATCCTTATTATTAAGCATATGCATGTGTTATCAGCCTCAGGCTAATTTGTAATTTTTTTTTATTTGATTTTTTTTTTTAATTTCTAATGAGAGTGTTTATTTTTTGTGCAGTCACGAAGAGATTGATGTTAGTCATCCGGATTTTTTTCGAACTGCAAAGCTCAATGGTTACATTCCTCCAAACAAAGAGGTTTTGGTTCTTAAAACAATACGGCTGTTCTTTTACATATTTGAAACTAGTTATCTTAAACGTCGAAAGAAAATCGTATCCATTTTAAAGTTCAATTAAACAAACGACATGCAGTAGTGAAGCAACTTCGTTTCTTCTAGTTCTCCAGAAAAAATCTTCTAGAACATTTGTAAACTGCTAATCTGATTCTTAATTCAGAAACTAAGTTGACTTGTCAACTGCAGGATTGTGGGCAACCTGGTTTTACCTTGTCTGAGAGGAAGCGGTTCGGTTCCATACTAAAAGAGTACGCATTATTTTGATTCTGTTTCAATGGTTCAACATAGGGGCGTCAATCGTGTCGGGTTGAAATGTCCAACCCGAACCCGACCCATATTATTATCCGGGTCAAAGATTTAGACCCTAACCCGTTCGGGTCAACCCAAACACGACTCGTTTAAGCCGTTTTTTTAAATGAGTCATACAAGTTGACAATTTATAAGCGAGTTGTTACGTTTTATTAAATGTGTCAAACTTAACTTAACATAATAATGACTAACCATGTAAAATAGAAACGGAAATAGTTAAACGGGTCAATCCGTTTCTATACAGGCCAACCTTAATCCAAAACGGGTCGTGTTAGTCGACCCAAACCTGTTCTTTTCGTGTCGGGATTCGGGTTTGTGTCAAGAATTGCCGCCCCTAGTTCAACATTTAAAATACCCAAATATTAACTAAGTAAATTCATACAAAATTGTATAATGTCAAATTTGCCCCTAAGTTAGAGTAAGATAAGCTGAACATTTTGAAAACTGACAAAAAAGTAACTGAAAATTGTAAATTGACGATAATCTTTTAGGGCATTTTCGTCATCAGGCACGTGTTTGGTCAGAATTAGCATAAATAAAACCAAATTGATACTTGAGCGACATGTAATGCTGTTGTGATATTAGTGTAATGTATTAGTTAATTTAAAATCTTAAACCATGCATGATATTTTATATTCTTATGTATTACTTTGTTAGGGGAAAGCTAATAGATGCATATAGATATCTCCACAAGGAAAAAGATATGGAGCGTGGCTTTTCATGGTGCGGCAACCCTATCGGAAAGTAAGTCCTTTGTGATATCAAAAACATGTTTTCAGTTTATGATTTGTGTATCATTTTTGTTACTATTCATATGGATCTTTACAGGCATCGCGGTAAAAAGATGAGAATAGACTATCATTTAGTGTCGGAGAAACTAAAGGACAAAATTGTCAAATGTGAAATGCATGGCCAAGGGATTGAATTGGAGGGTATGAATATATGATGAATTTACTTTCACAAATGCGCGCACTTATTTACATTTGTTACATTTTTGTCACTTGAAATGTAAAAATGTGTTGATTTTCTTGCAGGATTTTATGGGAGTGATCACTGCCCTGTTACCCTTGAACTTGCGGAGACAACCGTTGATGCTAGTTAAAATTTGAACCCAGAATGATATGATTTTAGCGGCAAACATATCGTACACAAACTAGTGTTTGATTGGTCTCAAGATTATGGGTTTGGTGGTGAATTTGTTGTAGGTTTCTTGAGATGATGTTTTTAGGGTTTGTAGCAATGACCTTGAAATGGTTTTATTTTGCTGTTGGTAGCATTATATGCTGCATTTCATCTTGGAATGGTAGGCATGATTTAACAAATATGTTTTAAAATGAGCAATTGTTTGTTCATGGTTATTTGAACCAGTGGTGGATCTGACCCAAAAACTCAGGGGCATCCAAATTATTTTTTTTGGGATCAGGGTATCCTTTGTATAAAACCGGATTTTTTTTACCCTACGAAAAGGTACGGAGACAGGGTTGAGGGGTAGCCCGTGCAACCCGCCCATGCTACCCCTCCTAATACACTTAACTCCGCCCATGATTTGAACCCCTCTTGAATTTGCAATCAGAATTTATTTTTCGGTCATTTTGGGGAGTTGATGTACGTGTACACCAAAAGGGTGTTTTACGGAATGCACTTCCCCTCTTGTCATATCAGTCATTTCATCTGTTACATCGGCGTATAGATCTGTTGTATGAGAGCTTAACCATGACAATTCTTTCTATACGGTTGTTTAACCCATGGTGATTCCTTATATACAGACGTGTAGTCCTAAAAATCAATCAGATCAATAAGACGGATAAGTAACTTAGGGTTTCCTTTAGCAAATACATGTTAAAATAAGCGCTTGTTTTTATGGTGATGTTGACCCCTCTTGTAATTGTAGTCGAATTCTTTTTTTTTTTCTGTGTTTTTGTTAGGGTATGCATCTTTTTCTTATATGGTTGTTTAATCATGGTGATTCCGTCTATACAGTTATTAAACAGTGACAATTCCATTTCCATCTGTACGACCATTTAATATATATGATGATTCTTTGTGTGTAGCTTTAAAATCAACTAAATAAAAGATGGTCAACTAGTAATGTAGCCATGTAGGGGTTCCTTTAGCCTCCCTCCACTTAACTCATTTATACTATCATCTCACGTCAGGTACCCCCCCCACCCACCCACCCACACACAGAAAAAAAAACCCTAACTCAACATCCTGCCCCACGTAATGGCCTATACGCAGTGTATAGGACAAACCGCCAGGCCACGACTGATTTTTAGGGGCTATACGCCTCGTATTGGCCAATACAAGGCATATAATATTTTATTTTATTTTTTACTTACTTTTTTGTCCAATATGTACTGTTTTAACAAGATTTATAAAGGTTTTTATTATAAAAAATACGAAGGTTCACCCCGTATCCATGGTCCGAAAAGCCTGGTTAGGTTCATACGTAACTAAAGGAATGCCATACCTGGTTAGTTTCATAGGAAACTTTTGGGTTAGGGTGTTGCTCATCATCCACGAGATCCCGGTTGCTTTGTTGTATGTACGAAGGTTCATCCCCGTATCTATGGTACAGATACTCGTATTGACCAATAGTAGACGTATAGTATTTTGTTTTATTTTTTACTTATATTAACCTTCTTCAAAGTTTCAACAATCACTTGATAACACACATTAAAAACCCACCAAATT
Organism: Helianthus annuus; assembly: GCF_002127325.2. Lineage (NCBI taxonomy): Eukaryota > Viridiplantae > Streptophyta > Magnoliopsida > Asterales > Asteraceae > Helianthus > Helianthus annuus. Next base: position 179,782,726 of record NC_035441.2, read on the forward strand.
GCATCAAGTATGTGCATCTCTTTTTTTTTTTTTTTTGTTTAAGATTATTATATTATAGGTCATTAATGTTACTTGGGTTTGGAGGGGTTTTCCTCAATATGGTTGGTAATGGTACTATATACAAGTACATATATCACATAAAAAATTAGTTCCATATTAAGTGTGCCAATATCACGTGAGTTAGCAGTGCGTTTGAGATAGAATATGGCATTTTTGGTACAAGAATTAAAAAAAGAATTCAAGATTGTTTCTAAGTAAATAACTTCTGCATTTAATTCCACAACGTTCAACCACAAGTACGGATTAAACTTGATAAAGATGTCAAATGAATAAATGAATAAAATGCTCCTTAAAAGTACCATAATTTTTATCGAAATACTTTCTTTTTTCTTTTTTCTTTTTTCTTTATACATATAAAGTAAAATAAGCATGCCATCAACGTCTTTTAAAAGCACACTGGTAAACGTTTAACTGAGCTTCAACTTGAATTAATTTTGACTGGTGATGTAACTTGTAAACTTATTCATATATCTTTCATAAACATCTCTGTGTAAAAAAAAAAAAGAAATAGTAAAAACACTTAAAGTATGCCTATATAATATTCAGAATGGTCTACTTTTTATGTTTATACGCTTTTAATAAATAATACTAAAAATATATATTTTAAATAATTAAATCATCAAAAAGACACACACATAATACGTTCAAAACGAACCTAAAAGCTAAAACTAAAACTAAAACTCTGAATTATTTTTACAACAAAGACATCTAATCTAATCTAATCTAATCTAACTATATAATAAAAGAAACCACTTTAAGGACACTTGTCATCATATTAGGCCATCTCTTATCGATAATTATTATTTTAGTTTAATTTCTTATAATTAATTATAGATAACCCTCCTACTAAATATTATTTAATTTAATAATATATATTATAGATAATCCTCCTACTAAATATTATTAGTTTAATATCTTCTGAATAATTATTATTTAGTTTAATCTCCTTCTCATTTATAATATTATTTATTTGAATTAATTATAGAGTTAATTACATAGTTAGTCCCTGTGGTTTGTCCAAAGTAACATACTTAGGTACTAATAGTTTAAAATCACATTCTAGGGTATTAACTGTTCATTTTGTAACGTTTTGATGTATTAACGTTATTTGTAGGTTTAAAATCACATTCTATTAGTAACTAAGTATGTTATTTTGTACAAACCACAGGGACTAACTATGTTAATACCCTAGAAGTTAATACCTCCAAACGTTACAAAATGAAAAGTTAATACCCTACAAGGTGATTTTAAACTATTAGTACCTAAGTATGCTATTTTGTGCAAACCACAGGGACTAACTATGTAATTAACTCTTAATTATATTTGAACATTTTGTTTAGTTTGGTATCAAATAAATTTGACTAAACTTAAAATAAAATTAATTAATATTATTTATCATTTATACATTTACGGAGTTTTAAATAAAGGGTTAAATTTATTGAGACTTCGTTAACAAATTTTGCAACAACAGAATAATCTATTTTTATCACGAAAACCAAATTTTGTATTAATATATTAAATATTTTTATTTTCACCATACAGAATTACATTATCTGACCCATGTAACACGTGAGGTTTTTTAAGATATAACTTTTTATTATTCGATATATAAAATTAGATTTATTCAATTCGTAAAATACACGGGGTTTTTTAAGGATATATATTTTTAATTATTTAGTACAGAAAATTACATTTATTCAAACCGTGTAATGCACATATTTTTAAAGATGTAATTTTTTATTGTTTGGTATATAAAATTACATTTATTCAACTCGTGTAATAAATGAGGTTTTTTAAAGATGTATTATTTTATTATTTGGTAAACAATATTACATTTATTCAACCCGTGTAATACACGTGGTTTTAAAGATAGAACTTTTTTATTTGGTATATAAAATTACATTTATTCAACCCGTACAACATGATTCTTATAGATATAATTTTTATTATTTAATATCTAAAATTATATTTGTTCAACCCGTACAATAAATGAGGTTTTTAAAGATATATTATTTAATTATTTAGTATATAAAATTTATTTATTCAACCTCGTGTAATACACGGGGTTATAACCTAGTTAAATATATATGCCTATAATTAGTTAATTAGTCCTTATTCATTTGTGTTTACGATAGGGTAATACTATGAAATAAGATGTTAAGTATTAGTGTATTACGGTAAATTGTAATATATTATTATACATATAATAGATTTTGTAAGAAAAAAAATAGTATGCTTCCTTTCACTAAAAGGACAAAGAAATAATAAAGAGTATGTTATTATATACAAAAATATAATAATATAATTAAGAGAAAGTCGTCAAGAAATGTACTGAAAATATCAAAGTTAATTTGATATTACAATTATAAGTTATTCTATAGGGAAAACTTAATTTTGTTTATTTATACATGCTAATTATAACATGATTTCAACAAAAATATATCGAGTCAACCAATTAAACTAAAACGCTATCATAGTTTTTCTATAAAAAAAAAACCAAAACGATGGCAAGCCTGTTATTTTTTATCTGGGGGCAAATTAGTAATTTATGAGAACCAATGAGCGAGTGCTAGACAACTGCTTGACACAAAAGTTAAACTGAGTCAACCAAGTAAAACAGAAACTACTATAGTTTTGCAAAAGAAAAAAGAAAAAAAAAACTAAAATGATGGCAAGACTATAAATTTTAACTAGATGTAAAATCGTAACTTTTGAAATGAGGGCAAACTCATAATTTTAAATTGAGGGCAAATTCGTAATTTTAACCTGGGTGCAAAACCATAATTTTATTTTGAACTGAGGCAAAATCATAGTTTTGAACTAAAGGCAAAATCGTAATTTTGAGCGGGAGGCAAAAAGTGTAATTTTATTTTGAACTGAGTGGAAAACCGTAATTTTGAAGTCAGAGCGAAATCGTAATTTTTTAAATGGGGGCAAAATCATATTTTTGAACTGATGACAAAATCTTAATTTAAACTAGGGGCAAAGCATAGTTTTATTTTAAACTGAGAGTAAAATTATAATTTTAAATTATAAATAAAATCGTAAAGATTGAACCAATGAGGAAGTACTTCTAACAGTATTCCTTCAACTTCTGTTTGTATATATAGGATAATGTATATTTAGTCATGTCTTATATCAATAAAATTTACATTATTATAGTTATATTTTACGAATTAAGAAGGTTTTAAAGTTTAAACATATATGTTGTGAACAAATTTTGAGCCATTCGTCCCAAATTATTTAAACTAATTTCTTTCATTTAGCTAATTTAATCTCTAAGTATATTAAAATAGACAAACTCAACCAAAATACCGATGTATTAAAAAAGTTTAATAATATGTTAGGGATAGTTATGCTAAAAATGATTTTTATCCTTAAAAATTGCAACAACTGAAATTATAAAATGTTAGTCATCCGTTTTATTACAGCGCGGTGTTATCCGTTTGTTTTGCTTTCTCAGTCACATGACAATATGACATCTCGTTAATAACTTCCTACATTTTTAGGGAAAAAAATTCTTTTATCAAAACCCAAACCTAGATCATCATTCAATATATATATATATATATATATATATATATATATATATATATATATATATATATATATATATATAGGGTAAGGTTCATGCGAGAACCACCCTTATTGCGAGAACCGCGAGAACCAATGTGAACAAGGGGCAATTTTGTAAATACATAAAACTTGTAAATTAGTCGCTCCTCTCCCTGCATCTGTACTACTGGACTTCAAACAAAAACTAAATCACAATCTATCAAGAAATCACGTCCGATAATCCCACAAGCATCATCAATCTGCGATTCATCACAGCGATTCACAAAAAATCAAGTTCGACGCTCCACAATATTAGCAGTTCGTCATCAAAATTCGTCGTATGTTCGATATTAGAGCAATAAGAACATAATCATCGATTGCACATTCATCTTCGATTCGAAATTAGGGCAAAACGATCATAATCATCAAGATTTGTTGTACAGATAGGGATAATTTGAAGAACATATGTCGTCTAACGGAATCACGATTCGTTGTTGCACCGTTCTGTGAATTTGTAAGTTCATACACTTTGTTTTGTAGTCGTATGTGACAATACAACTCTTAATCATCGATTCAGATATGTTATTATGTAATTATGACACTTAAGCAGTCGTTTCACAACTGTTTCATATCTGCATTATTGAAAATTGTGTTATATATATGAATTTTTGAGTCAACAGGGGCGAATGTTGTGATAGAACTACATGTATTGTGGTAGTTATGTGTTTGTTCATGTAGTTTTTCTTGATGAATAATGTTATGTGAATAATGCTAGATATGATGGGCAACACACAACTTGATTTGGTAAGCGTTAGGGTTTTTTTTACTGAATTATAACTGTTGATAAGTTATGTCATGTTAATGCACATGTGCATAGCTATAGTTATGCACATGTGCATATTTTGACAGGATATGCTTACACGGAACAGGATAATAAGGTAATGTTGTGATCTATATAGATATGCACATGTGCATATTTTCTAACAGAAACGGAACAGGATAATAAGGTAATGTTGTGATCTATATAGATATGCACATGTGCATATTTTCTAACAGAACAGGCTTACACAGAATATGTCGATTAGGTATAATTGTGTGATATATAGTTATGCACATGTGCATATCTTGACAGAATATGATTACACATAACAGGATAATAAACTAAATTTGTGATCTATATAGTTATGCACATGTGCATAAATTGTTATAATAGGTTAATATGCACGTGTGCATAGTTTGCAATAATAGTCTAACAAGGTAGATAATGTTGATGCATATGACTTTGATCTATATGGTTATGCACAGTTATGCTAACACGTATTTCATCTTGGAATATGTTAATAAGGTATAATTGTGTGATATATAGTTATGCACATGTGCATAGATTGACATAATATGTTAATATGCACATGTGCATAATTTATCAACATAGGTTATTAAGGTATTTAATGTTTATTCACATGTATATAATGATGCATGTGTGCATATCTTTTATGTCGATCATAAATTAATGTTGATACACATGCTCATTATAGATCATCGATGGAAAAAATACATGGATTAACAGATGAAAAGAGTTAAGCAGATGTTAGACGAAGAGGCGTTGAAGCAATAGGAATGATGGGGTGTGCTCAACAACTGGAAAAAAGGAACAGACAATATGATGTTATGGATGTTATATGTGGATGATTCAAGGACATGAAACACGTAGTGTTTGTTTGGTTTTTTTTTTTTTTTTTTTTTTTTTTTTGGGCAGTAGTAAGTGGCTAACTGATGTGGTGTGAGTATATTTGGTTGACAGTAGTTGTACAGGATAAATTATATATGGATGCACATGTGCATTATTCAAAATTAGTAATCATATGTCGATGTATTATGTATATCAAAAGGATGTATTATGTATATTAAAGCAATGTATATACGTATCAAAGCGTGCTGGTATGTTGTTAAAAATATGTATGGGTGCACATGAGCATTATTAGAACGCATATATTGCGTGTGTGCATATTTTTATTCCGTATCAAATAACCATGTTAAGTTAAACAGAAAACATGTATGCACATGTTCATCTTTATGTCAATACATTAAGTTTGGTAACCACTCGGGGTGTCCCAGTGGCCAGCCTCACCCACCTCTTCCCATAGGGCCCGGGTTCGAATCCTGGCAGGCACACCCTCCAGGCTTTTGCTTCCGGTTGGGTAGTAACCACCAGGTAGCTATGGAGGCAGCTATGGGGCTAAACTAGCTTGTGGAGTGAGATCACTCCAGCGGTTAGGAGGACCGTGCAATATCCCCCATATATTAAGTTTGGTAATGCACATGAAAACAACTAAAAAACATAATCAAAATGTAAATTTGATAATTAACATCATGACAACTAAAAAATATAGAATCAAAGTGAATACTAATCGGAATTTGTTTATCGTCATAAATAGTTAATTCAAGAATCATAAATTTGGGTTTGGTCAATTTCTATTTCTCTTCCATGTTCATGTCCCTCTTGTTCGGATCCTTGGCTCTGGGCTTGGGCAGCTTCGGCACAGTTCCTCGTGTCGCAGTTGATGACGGTTTGATCTGTTCTGGTTCTGGTTCTGGTCGCAGTTAATGACGGTTTGATATGTTCTGGTTCTGGTTCTGGTTCTGGTTATGCAGCCTGCATTGGCGATGGCGTCCTCATAGGCGGCTGAACAACAGGCAGGACGATCGATTTAGATGCAGTCGAGTGATTTTGCTTGTTTAAAACAGGAGCAACCGGGTCATTAAATTTCGGCTTCTTGGATCTCTCAAGCGTCTGTATATCGTCCCACGAACTTCAGTGAATTAATATGCAGCAGAAAACTCATTCACACACTGATTAGTAGGCAATTTCGCCTGAATCGATCTAAAAAGCATCTCGAAATAGGACAGCAACTGATGAGCCATTCCATGAACCTCATCCGTATTGGGGTTATAAAGCATCGCATTCTCAAACACCAACCGAACATCGGAGGCAAAATTAAGTGGACTAGAATACATATTCTTGGACAAATTCAACTTAACCAAACCCAAGTCCAGTAGTATAGGTTTATCTGTAAAAGTCGACTTATTTTTCCGAGTGCCAACCCAACCCATATTGACCGTCTTCATTCTGGTGTCTCTCAGCAACGCCAAAAGCTACATAAACTCCACCAATGCCTCCCCGGTTGTCAGATTGTTCTTCCATTGCCAATCCCACACAGTCACCTCCCCTATTTTTTTGTAGTTGTCCACCACCCAATCCCCTTTGTTTGCTGCCATCCTGTACATAATTGGATAGTCATCCATAAGGCACTTGTTCAGAATCCATACATCAACGACATAGTCTAATTTTCAACATAATGCACATTTGCATATAATTTGATACAATATAATTTACAATCAACATAATGCACATGTGCATATAATTTAATACAACATCATTTACAGTAAATATAATGCACATGTGCATATCATTTAATATAATATCATTTACAAAGTATATACATCAATTACAGTCAACATAATACATTTAGTCATAAATCGAATGGACTGCAACTTCAGGTATATATTCAACATCAACTTCAGGTATCCAATATGGGGTGCCACTGGGTGTAGAATGTATAACAGCCGTAACCGTTCATGTGAATTTAATACGGAAATTTAACAAATTGCATGTGCAATGTAATTTAATATACAATATAACAAATTAATTGTCGTCATCATGCACATGTGCATATATTTATAATGAATCATAATTTGTAATATGGTTCAGTTAACACAGTGCACATGTGCATATATTGTTGATTAATAATTAGTGACAACATAATATGAATGTGAACATGTTTTAAACATGTATAACATTGAATAATATGAAAATTGCACAAAATGGACATGGGATACCTTTAGTCTCAAACCAAATGAACTGCAATTGAGGTTGTTCTGTATTTATGGGTGTTGTACCAGTCGAAGTAGTGTCAATCGACAACGATTGGTCAGATATATTGACATTCCTAGATGATACTGTAACATTAGCTGGTATTGACATGGAATCAAGAGTAGGTATTTCAAATCCATGAAGGGAATGTCGACTATCAACTACTATCAACTGTTGTGTACACAATTTTGCAACTTTCAATTGGATTGACAACATATACGGGTTTGGCAGAAGATGGATCACCAAGATAGGTAGTATCAGATGTATGAGGATGATATTCAGAGATTGGTGGGTTAGTATCATCGGATGCGGTAGGTTTAACACTAGATATTTCAACACGGGATGGATCAGAGGACGATATATGTAACAATAAACCCGAATGCCCCAACAATGAAATTTGTGGGATACACTGTTGTCTAATGTCGCGTGAACCACCGTAAACTCATGTGTGCCGCCATGAACAGCCGTGAACCTCAATCAAAGTGCAGATGTCATGTGAACCACCGTAAACTCATGTGTGCCGTCGGTAAGCCGCCGTGAACCTCAATCAAAGTGCAGATGATGATGATGCAGATTGTGGATTGGGAACAAATGTGATGAAGAAACCCTAAAACAGGGGACACGCGTGTTTATGTTACTTTCCATATATTTACAATTTTGACACCGTGTGTTTTTTTGTTATAATTCAATATATTTACAATTTTGCCATGTGTTCACACTGGTTCTCGCGGTTCTCGCAATAAAGGGTGGTTCCTAACGGATCTTTGTCCTATATATATATATATATATATATATATATATATATAGGCTAGGAGTTGGCCAGAAAGTCCAAATTTCCTAAAAAGTGTAAAAAGTCATGAAACACCATAATGTCAACCATAAAACACATCAAAAACCCACAAATAATATGATGAAGATTACTAAAACATCATGTATGTGGGTTTTGTGTTGTGTTTCAGATGTTAAGGCTCTGATTATGGAATGACAAATATTATTGTGTTTTATGTTGTTTAGCATTGTGTGTTTTATATTCATAGTTCTATGATGGTGTGTTTGAAGTTTTTATGGACTATTAGAGTTTGAATATGGTGTTTTAGTAATATTCATTCTATTATTTGTGAGTTTTAGGTGTGTTTTATGCCTGAAATTATTGTGTTTTATGACTTTTTACACTTTTTATGAAAAACACACTTTCCGTAGGATCCCCACTCTATATATATATATAATACAAACCTATGAATAACAACCGCATAATTACTTATACATATTGTCGAATTGTTTATATATTATACATATTATGATAGTGTAACCGTCTTTCTTTTTTCTCTTCCGCAACTTCCAATCATGTAGATTAGGCAGGACTTGATAGAAATGCACCTCTCAGAGGACATGATTTAAGATAGGAGTTCGTGGAGACTTAGAATTAAAGTTAAGGATTTTTAGGGATTAGGTTAGATGTGGTCGTGTGTTGTCATAAGGGGCGTAGAATTACCTACAATTTAGGTGGACTTTGAGTGTGATTGTCTTACTACAGGTATATGAATATGTTATTTTATGATGTTATACTTACCTTCGCTTTATTGTGTTATGCTTCCACCATTTGTTTTGTCTTGGGAGGTTTTCGAGTACCCTTTTAGTGTTGGTTGTTATTGAGCTGGGGTTTCTCTGGAAATAGTCTCTCCATTCTCAGGGATAGAGGTAAAGTATATCTACATGCCACTCTCCCCAAACCCTATCATTAGCTTTGCTATTTGCGGGATTTATGGGCTGTTTGACAACTTCTGAATGGTTATGTGCTAAATCAGTAAAAGGTCTGAACCATTAAGAGCCAGTATAATGCTTAGCAGTTCAGATGCAAATGTCTGACCAATTCAGAGTAGAGGTCTTAACCATTCAGACTCTATATAATGCTTAAACATTCAGAGGCAGATGTCTGAACCATTCAGACATCTGCTCCCGAAACAAATAGTTTGAACCATTATGTGTTGAACCAGTAAGAGGTTTGAACCACTAAGAGCTTCATTAAAAGCTAAACAAACAGCCCCTTACTGGGTACGTTTGTTGTTGTAACATCCAGTCATGCGTAGTCTATACACTATGTTTAATTTACATATTATATTATATTATATTATATTATATTATATTATATTATATTATATTATATTATATTATATTATATTATATTATATTATATTATATTATATTATATTATATTATATTATATTATATTATATTATATTATATTAATGTTAATCAAACTCCCGCCGCACGTACTATTTATTTTTAAAATTAGTTATGTAGTAAATACGTATTTGAGTAGTAATTATTCAACATATACAAAGACCATGACAGGGAATAGTGTTTCCCTGCCATTGGTCGAAATGGGCGGCCGGCACTTTCCCATTGAACCAACCAGTTTATTATTTTAAATCCACTTTAAAATTATGGTTTTGCCCCTCATTTAAAATTACGCTTTTCTCCCAACTTAAAAATACAATAACCCTTTTGCCGGCAGCTAAAAATTACGATTTTGCCATCGGTTCAAAAATTACGATTTTACCCTCAGCTTTTTATTTTATACCGGCTTTAAATTACGGTTTTGCCCCCAGTTTAAAATTATGTATTCGCCCCCAGTTCAAAATAAAATTATGCTTTTGCCCCTAGCTCAAAATTACGATTTTCCCTCGGTTCAAAATTACGATTTCACCCTCAGTTAAAAATTACTTTTTTGCCCCCAGCTAAAAATAAAATTATGGTTTTCCCCTACCTCAAAATTACAATTTTACCCTCGGTTCAAAATTATGATTTTCTCCCAGTTAAAAATAAAAATATGACTTTACACCCAGCTAAACCGAAAATACGATTTCGCCCTCGGTAAAAAAAATACGCTTTTACCCTCAGCCAAAATTACGTTTTCGCCCCAGTTCAAAATAAAATTTTATTTTCCCTCGCTCAAAATTACGATTTTACACCAGTTTATTATTTTATACCAACTTTAAAATTACGTCTTTGCCCCCAATTCAAAATAAAATTATGCTTTTGCCCCCAGCTAAAATTTACGTTTTTCCCCTCGGTTCAAAATTACGATATCACCCTCAATTCAAAATTACGTTATTTTGCCCCCAGTGCAAAATAAAAATATGGTTTCCCCTAGCTAAAAATTAGGATTTTACCCTCGGGAAAAAAAAAAGATTTTTTCCCAAGTAAAAATAAAAATATGACTTTGCCCCCAGATAAAAATCATGTCAATGACCTGCCTAACACTCCTTTTACTTTTTCTTTCTAGCAAAACTATGATACTGTTTTCTTTTAATTGGTTAAGAATTATTTGACCATCGCCCCTCAACGCGGGCGAGGCAACACCTAGTTTCTATATAAAAACATAAAAAATAATGAAATTGTCGTTTAGTTTTTGACGGAAATCATCCGTGCAATCACACGTTTCACACCTATACATACATTATATTCATACATAAAGCCTCTCTCTCTCTCTCTCTCTCTCTCTCTCTCTCTCTCTCTCTCTTTCTCTCTCACCAACACACACACTTCTCCTCATTCTTTCTCCGGACTCAAAACCCCCTTTTTTTCTCCATTTCACACTACTACTACACAAATTGGGGTTTCAAAACTTGAGATGTAGAAATGGATCACTCATCACTCGAAGCAAAATCTCCACCTCCAGACTCACCTCTGCAATCCGATTCATCTATCGACAGCGATAAGCTTCTTCAAATCCTCACGCAAGACTTCCAAACCCTAGTTTTATCCTCCAACGATGCTCAACCTTTCCATCAACATCATTCATATCCCCTTGCTACACAAGATGAAGATCAAATCAAACAACCACCAGATGATGAGCTGGTAGATAAGGTGACTGTTAATGTTAATGAAGCGTTTGAGCCTGAATCGTTGTACGGAGCTGAAGAGAAGATTCTAGAAGAAGAAGATGATGATCACAAGGAATGTAGGGTTTTGGAAGAGCGAGAAAGTGAAGTTGCTGATGATGAAATTGGGGGTTATGAGAGTGAAAATGTTGGTGGATCATCAGTGAGTGTTGTAGAGGATGGTAAAGGCTATCATTATCCATTGAGACCAGATGCTGAAGATTGTTCTTATTATATGAGGACTGGGATGTGTAAGTATGGGTCAACTTGCAAGTTCAATCATCCTCTCAGAAGGAAACATCAGGTTTATTTTCAACTATTACATCATGTTTGAAAGTATATCATTATGTCACCTTATTAGCTTACAGTTGTTTGAGAAATAATGTTTTGTGTACAGCAGACTAGTAAGGAGACACATAAGCAAAAGGAAGAGAACATGGAGATGCATGGACAGATTGAGTGCAAGGTTACATACTATCATTGTTCTTATACAGTCTTATTTTGTCACAGCTGCACTTTATTATATTATCATGTATGACTAGTATTTTGCCCGACTTGTAGTAAGACAACACACGATTAAACGCAATGTGTAAAAGACAATTATAAAACATAAAGATAGACACGGAGTGTAAAACACAATGCCTAACGCATTTCGTAAAACGCAATGCAATGGCATTTGCAAAAGTAATAGTAGTCTAGGGGTTACAATTGCAATTTTTTAAAGTTGAGCAGCTGTAAAGATGTAGTAATAGTGCAAAGTCTAAAAATGGCTAAGTGTAAAAGTGGAGGGGTGGTGGTATAGTTAATATTAAATTATTAATAATCTCGACCATAGTTGTCAATAGCAATCGTAGCGATCGCTATAGCGCACTACGTAGCGTATAGTCTAGTGTCGCTATTTGGGTTATACCGATGAGGCGATGAATAGCGAGAATAGCGACACTTTATTTTTTTTTTAAATCATCATCATCATACTTGGTAAATCCCACCAATAGCAAAGCTAAGGTAGGGTCCGAGGAGGGTAAGATGTAAACAGCCTTACCTCTACCCCGTAGGAATAGAGAGGCTGCTTCCGATGAGACCCCCGGCTCGATTTTTTTTTTTATAAATAGCAATTAAATATAGCTATAAAATAGTTGGATTTTAGGTTTTTGTTAAATATACATGTAAAATAGCATATATACCAGGGTATTTTGATAAAATATACATATAATATCTAAAAAAAAAAACTAGTGTATCGCTATATATAATATAGCCACCCGCTATTTATCGCTATGTAGCATATAGGTACCTTGTCGCTATTCGCCATTAACAACTGATCTCGACGCAATAATATTGTGTGTCAGTGTCTTTATGCATTTGCATCTTATTACAAGTTTGACATGAGTTTGCTGCAGTATTATTTGTCACCCGCGGGTTGCAAGTATGGAAAATCTTGCAAGTTTAGTCATGGTAGAGGAAAGACTGTTACAACACCAGTAGTAGAGTACAACTTTTTGGGCTTGCCAATCCGACCGGTATTAAACAATTTGCAATTCTAATTAATATTATAACATATATAAGATCTGGTTTTTTTGTTCTCTGACTAGTTCTTATAACAGGGAGAGAAAGAGTGTCCTTACTACATGCGTAACGGTTCCTGCAAATACGGGCCTAACTGTAGGTTTAATCATCCTGATCCTAGTGCAGTTGTAGCTGTTGATGCTCCCACCGCTTATGGGAATGACGCACCTCTTCCATTACAACCCCCACCCCAACCAAACATTCCCAGTATGCCCACATGGTCCGGCTCAAGAACACCGGACCCCACTGGCTCCTTCGTACCAGTGATGTACCCACCGACCCAAAACATGCCCCCACCGAACCCAGATTGGAACGGTTATCAGGTAAGTTGTTAGATTCACAACAGCTTTATTCTGGTCAAATTTGTTCTTGAGCTGTTCTAACCTTTTTTTATGGTTGTTTAGGCTCCTCCACCAGTTCCTGCACATGTATACCTAAATTCAGAGCGGGGCCTACCTATACCGCCAGCTTTTTACCTGAACAATCCACCGAGTGATACAAACATGTACGCGCGTCCTCAACAGCCTATGGTAGTTTCAGAATATCCTGAGAGGCCCGGTCAACCTGATTGCAGTTACTTTATGAAAACCGGAGACTGCAAATATCGGGCCTCATGCAAATTTCACCATCCTAGGAGTCGTATCACCAGAACTACCCCATCTGTTCTCAGTGATAAAGGGTTACCTTTACGACCTGTAAGTTCATTCTCATATCGCTTTCACATTGTTCTGTTAAATACTTAAATTTAGACGGTGTTTTGTGAGTCAACACTGCCCAACCGGAGCTTAAAGAATGACCCGTTTCAACCTATTACCCAACGGGTTAACTTTTCCCTAGTGGTTTGGCCTTTTAAACTTCTGATTCTGTGCTATTGTTTGTCTTTATTTTTTTTTACAGGATCAGAATATCTGCACATACTACAGTCGGTATGGGATATGCAAATATGGGCCAGCTTGTAAATACGATCATCCAGTAAATTATACAATGAATTCGATCCGTGCAGAAGGGTATGATGGATCAGATCGGTCTGGGCCTCTGATACAACAATCCGTGTGATCAAGTGCCGCTCTCTGCCATCCTCGGATACAGCAAGCTTAATGAATGTTTTACATGTTTTTGAATCGACTAAGACTTTGAATTTCTTGGAGGGTTTTTAGAAAAATGTTGAATGATATCAGGATATGTTCAAATTATCTTAATAGCTTTTATACTTCTGCAGTTCATGTTTTGTTTGTTATGTTTTGATCAATTGCTGTCCGAGTCGCAGACCTGGAAACTATTTTCTTGGATCTATCACTAAAATCCAATTTTTTTGGTCAGGTTCAGGTCACAGATTTAAAACCCAAATCAAGCATTAGCCAATATGTTCTTCACTGAATTATTCTATTTTTAATTTATGACAATATTGTAATTTAATTGTTTATTAAGTTGATTGTTTAAAATGAGTATTGGGTTTATATGAAGTAATAAAGGATAACTTGTGTTGGTCCAATTGTTGGCGCCAAAATTTACACTAAACAAAAAACACACAAAAAAAGGTAGTGTCGGGCGACACCCATCCAATGTGAGTAGGTCCGCTAATTGTTGTCCCATTGTCTCTGTGTGAGCTTTCAATCAGACAATTGTAAGTTTGAAGAATACGATGGTGATCAATTTTGCAGGGTTTTTCAAATACTGCAAAACCGATTAGGGCAAAACACGTATAAACAAACAGAAGTGAACACCGAGCCAAAAAAAAAATCTTACATCTCAGCATATATTCACAAAGATCCCTTCAAACATCGACTCGTTTTCTCATTTACATAAAATATGCAAACATAATACAAAGTTTACAACAAAGCTAAACATAGAGGGTTAAACGTCAATCCATGTGCAGATAAAATTACGCCTGAACATTAGCCTTGTTGCCAGCAAGGATAATAGAGATCTCGAGACCACGGCTAAATGCTTGATTAAACAGAAGACGGGACTGGAATGTGGAGACAAATGGGAACCATGATAACATAGCAATTGGTGCAAAAATTAAAATGCCCATGCCCGCATCATACATTCTTGCAAATTCCCTCACTGACTCCCATAGTCCTAAACTCCTCACAATTCCTTTCCATGGCACCGCCAACTGTTCATTTTCAAACAAAAATAAAAGTCAATATTAATAATGTTATGTTTTCATCTCTAACTGGTCAACAACATAAAATCAAGTAAATTAGCAAAAAAAAAATGAGTAGAACGGGTCAATAGCTGTCCAAATTGTAGTTTTAGACCAGTGGAAGAAATATATTTGTTACAAAATTTAAACTTTTGGCACAATAAGGGGGCGTTTGGTTCGTGGAATGGAATGGAATGGAATTAGGAAGTTTTTCTTTGTAAAATTGATCTTGGTTGAGGGAGGGAGGAATTTGAAATCCTTCACTCTAATGAAATTTGTGACTATTTCAACATTCCTTAGAAATCCTTCACTCTAATGAAGGAATGGAATGGAATGTTGAAATAGTCACAAATTTCATTAGAGTGAAGGATTTCAAATTCCTCCCTCCCCCAACCAAGATCAATTTTACAAAGAAAAACTTCCTAATTCCAATTCCTACACATTCCACGAACCAAACGCCCCCTAATTGTTTATAAGGGTAACCTGAACTGGATCCATTTTGACCAATGACAATTAACCATCACAATAATAAAGCAAGCATATAATCGACATAATGTAATAAACTTACGCTTATTATGGCCCAACCAGTAGCAACAAAAGCAAGGAAGCTGGCAAATAAGTCGGGGACTGATAAATCTGTGAGTATGACGAAGAGGACAACCGCAGCAATAAGGCACAGAGCTATAACTCCTTGAATAAATCTCAAAAATAACTGGAAGCCAGATTTCTTTGAGTTAAAAGTGAAAATCTGCAAATCAATTCACAACCCATGTTTAGAATCTATTAGATTATGGGCCCACGGGCTCGGTTAGGTTTCTAGGGTTACTCGTAATCCCTAGATATTGTAACCTACTCATTCAATAATAATCATTCAGTCTTTAATAATCTTACAGAATCTAATCAAGTGAGTGATTAAAAGAGTAAATAAAAAAAGAAACAAAATACAGTACCAACCTTGAATATTATGACAAATCCAGCCAACACCACCCAGGAGAGACCATACATCTGTTCATAGATTTAAGATAAGTTCTAAGTTTTTAATTCAAGAACTAATCATAAATGTCCAAATATACGTAATAACTTTATAGTAGATGATAATAATTAAATTTGAAATAAAGCACGATGTAAAACTGTACCGAAGCAGATGTACTCTTTCCTGTGAGATCAAGTTTGTAAACTATTCCATACTGAAACAAGAAAAACCTCAGACTCAAGATAGTTTCAAGTATCCGGCCTCTGATCGTTTGGATATGCGCCTGAGAATCAAATATAGTGAATAAACGTTAAAACAAGAACATAGTATCATAATCCATGATCCAAAAAGAATTCCAGAATACAGAAACTGTCGCTTTTTAACGATCCGGAATAACGTAATAACAAACCTGTTCTTCATCCCACCATGATTCCCAGCTATTGTCTCCTTTGACCCCAACTCCGCCTTTATACAGAAGCCAGTTTATCCAGTCATCGAAATCTTCAACAGTCCTGCTCACAAGGTACCAAAATCATAAAATGTAAGATAAGCTTCTATTCTAAAAACATTGATCCTTACTAACAACAACAGAGGTAAAAAGAAGCATACTTCTGCCATTCAAAACCAGATGGGTTGAAGATATAAGGAGCAAACAACCATGAAATCACCAGAAACCAACTGCTAAGTGTCAGCAAAACGTATGAAACAGCACCTCCTTGAGAGTACCCATAAGCAATATAAACAATAAGAAGCAATGCAACTTCCAGCCTGTAAACAATTTCAAATATTTTTAAGTAAATATGTTGATAATTTTTCACAACTGAAAAAAAAACAAAGACAAACGCTCAAATACTCACGCCTTGACAAAATGACTTCTTGAATAGAGCCTGTAGTTATCAGCAAATTTGATATGTTGCACAACAAATCCTCTACCAGTTGCTCGGTACTGTGGAATAATAACATGTGTTAACTTGTGAATAAAATGATATTTTCACTTGTGAATAAAATAAACTAGTTTTACATTACCTTAGCACCACCATGTAAGATTGTCCGTCCAAAATAATGAGTTCTCGTTCCTAATGAAAATGTGAAGAATACAGAGCACAGCTGAAGCTGCATTGTAATAAAGCTGAAAACGGCCTGCAAAAAAATTCATGAACATAAAACTCGTGTTGTTGCACAATAAAAATAGAAACCTTGAAACTAACGTAATTTGCTGTTACAAACCTTGAGTAATCCAAGTTCAAGTATAAAACCCATAATCATTGGAACAGCAGTAAATACTCCAATCTGGACTAAGAATTGAGCATTTAAAACCGCATTAAACGCAGTATTACCAAGCAACATGGATCTACGGCTAATTCCTTGATCAAGTCCCGAGAATGCCTGAAATTTTAAAATGCAATAATCGATTAATACTCAAAAGATAATATGTACTTAGATATTTCACAGTTATACTACTTATATATACAACTAAGGTTTAAAGAAACAAAAGAATGTAACACTCAATTTAGATCACCTTAAGTGGTTGCTTGCATATGCTGTTTTTTTCAGGTTAATATTTGGAAATTTATTTAAATTCAAATTCAAATTAAATTAATAATAAATAAATATAAGTAAATTTACCAGGTATGCCCTCCCATACAAGAAAACATAGATCGTAAGAACTGTCATCTGCATCCAGAAAAAGAAAGTCGAATTATAAAATAATGAGGGCAAAAGGACACAAATAATAATTAAAAAAAAATGAAGAAGAAATATCATACCATTGTGCATACATAGTAACCAACTGTGGTAAAGTAGAAGGAGAGCATTCTAAAAAAGTCAAAGAGTTGACCAATTCTATACACATCTCTGCTTAAAACCTGCTCCCCATTCCCACCAGCAACTTTACCTTCAAACAGGGCAATTTGATTTAAACCCACATCTCTTCCTTTCCCCACCTATAGATATGGAAAGATTTAGGCATTTATTTAAAACGTTTAATATTAAAAATATTCAAAGGATCTATTATAACCTACCTGAATGTATTCATGGTGTGTGATGTTACCCTGTCTCAAAGTGGAATTGAACCCTGCATATATATCTTCGCTGATATTAATAACACGTGATGCCTTACTTATTCCACCTCGAGAAATATGAAATATTCGGTCAAAGACATCAGGATGTCCATAATGCATTCGCACTCTGCAATATAAACCAATAAATTGAAATATTAGAATCTCACTTTCGTTAACTGAAATTTTTAAAAGACAAAAATACACAGATGGTCCCTGTGGTTAACTAAAATTTAAATTTGGTCCCTCGCTTTTCAAAAGTAAATGAATGGTCCATGTGGTTCGCACTTTGTACTCATTTAGTCCCCAACTAACAAATCTAAAGGTTTTAGCATGTCTAAGTTAGGGACTAAATGCGTTACAAAGTGCAAAATACAGGGACCATCCGTGTACTTTTAGCAAAAGTTGGGGATCAAATGCGTTACAAAGTGCAAACCACAGGGACCATCTGTGTACTTTTGGAAAGCTAGGGACCAAATCCAAAATTTTGGTCAACCACCATCCGTGTACTTTACTCTTTGTAAAAAAGATGGCAACAATCAACTGAGTGCAAAAAAAGAAATTTGTACGTAGTATCTTCATTATATGAAGATCATATGCAGGTCATAGGAAACTTACTTGAGAGGATAAGCCAAAACACGTTGTCCCAATGTTACAAAACTTGTCTCTTGGTTAGACATAAACCAGGCCAGAGAAGAAACACTGTAGGGGATATAAAAAACGTCAAATAAAAATACAAATGAAACTAACAATACATTTTCTTCGCTTCTATATATAGATAATTAACGAGATAGTTGTATGAAAGAAATGATTAAAAGGAAGGCATACCTTCCGGTAAATACATGCTCTCTAACACCAAGAATAGTTGGAGGGCGTAAGCCGTGATTTCCTCGAAATTCTTCAAGTAGGTTTCTCATTTTCATTGCTTCTTCAAGATAATTATCCTTAAAATAAAAATAAGAATCTTTTAGAGAAAGCATCCAACATGACGATAAAAAAAATTGTACTGAAACAGGATATAAATAGTGTACCTGATTCATATCTATGGTTTGGACTGCTTCTCCACGAGTAAAAACTATAGCATGATTTTGGTTCTCGGGCTTACCCTCCCCAAGTTTCGGATCTCCAGGGAGTTTAATGGAATATACTTCCTAAAGTGTATATTACGTGGGGTCAAATTCAGCTATCCACAAAAGAAATTATATGAAAATAAACTTGTTAACTAATACGAAGTATTCATATTAATGTCCAACTTTGTTATTCGACAGAACTGTATTAACAGTTAAAGGTTTATGTGGTCAAAAGTTACAAGCAAGGTGTATATTTTTCTAAAAGGACAAAACTGTAATAGTACTATAATACATCATACGATACAATGAAAGGAACCAAGATAAAATCAAACAGATTAGATTTGTACAAAGGATAAATATACCTGGTCTTTTCCCTGTATATCAGCTTTCACAAGCTTCGAATAAAACGATTTTACAAGTTTGCCTTCAGGCCCAGGACTTTCTTCCACATGTATGAAAGCAACTCTAAGTGCCTCATTCCTGTAATTAAAACAAATAAACCAACAAGTCCAAAATAAATTATAGAAAACATATATTAAAAAATAACACCAATTTAATAACAAAGTACCATTACCTTTGCAGCAAAAGAGCAATATCCGCAGCCTCTTTCTCTTTCCTTTGCTTTTGCTGTCCGTATAT
The DNA here is from genome assembly GCF_002127325.2 of Helianthus annuus. NCBI lineage: Eukaryota > Viridiplantae > Streptophyta > Magnoliopsida > Asterales > Asteraceae > Helianthus > Helianthus annuus. Next base: position 179,802,607 of record NC_035441.2, read on the forward strand.
TTGGCATGAAACAACATATGTGAATTTTATATCTGCCTGAGCTCTAGCTTCACGCGATTGTTCAAATCCTTGAGGTGAAAGTGATGCTTGAGGATTTCCAACTGTTGATTTAAAAACAGAAAAATAAACATAAAAACAGATTCTTGCTCAAGAATCTTAATGAGTCATAGAAGTATAGAACTCAAGAGTGGTAGAGTACCTCCTAGTGATCTGTTTTCTAAGTAACTTTGAAGCATTAAAGCCCTTCTGTAATACATCATGCCACGAACTATAAGCAAAAATAATGGTACAAGATAGTTAGAAACGTTTATGACCATATTGAACAACTTATCTAATCAACCTTAAAATAATAGAAAATCTGACCAGTTCTAGCTAAGGTTTGTCCCCGATAGGATACCCAAAACCGAAGTTCTAATGCATCGGTAGAGCTATCTTGGAGTTCCATATCTCCCGTATTAACACGCCCAATTCGCTCCAGAAAATTTTCCCATTCGTCTGAAATGATGAAAATTGACTTTAAAAGATGTCTCTCTCTCTCTCTCTATATATATATATATATATATAATTTATAATTTTGAAGCAATTACCTGGAAAGATCTTCTGGAGATAAAAGATTGTAGAAATTCCATCCTCATTTTCTTGCCATAAGTCGTGGGAACTGTAGAGTACAGTCTCACTGTAGTATGGGGTGAAAACACTGTTCTCAAACAAAGCACAAAAGAATCAGAGCTGTTACCATAATAAAAATAAAAATAAAAACAAAAACAGTTAGCTTCTTCAAGATGTGAAGACACGTACCAAAACGGCATCATTTCACTAACTGGCTTTGCAGCAGGCATGTGCATAAAGAGAGAGTTTGTGAAGAACTCTAATCTTCTTCTTGCTTCAAGGTTTTTGGGGATATTATTAGCAGAATCCTTCACTTTTAAAAGTAGGTTCAATCGCTTCACCTGCTCCTTCTGATAAAAGAAATTTAACTTATATTATACACTATGAAAGAGAAATTTAATTCTTATAAAGTTTTAAGAAGCTTACGATGTCGGGATCTCTTGGCCATCCAATTCTTGAAAACAGCCGCCCTTCATTTCTCGCCCTTGCCAAGATCTGCCACGTGTCAATTTGCTCACTGAAAAATTAGAAACTTAAGTTAATCTCTTATGCGAGTATGATTTAACAATTAACAAGAAATAAGTAATAAAAACATGCATTTGACAGCATACCCTAACTCAGATGACAGGAGACTGTGAGTTACTACATCATATAACTCATACACAGCTTTCGCAGCTCCTTTTGCAAGTTGAGGAGTTTCATCCATGATCTGATACAACAATTTGAAGTAAAAAACGTCACATGATATACACCTTAGGCCAGGGGGTGTGGCCTTGCGCCACCCCGCCACATCAACAATTTTGGCGCCCCTTGGCGCCCTCCTCCACATCCTGCATGTTACCAAGGGGGGCTACCCCTTGTCCGCCAGCCCACTAACGGGCGTGAATGGGTGCATCTGGTGGGCCCCATGCAGATTTTGTTTATTTTTCTTTCTTTTTTAATATTTAATTAGGTGGGGGCGCTAGTGGGGCTTTATCCCACACCAACACTGTTGAAGGGGGCACCATTTTTATCTCAAAATCTACGTGGAGCTTACGTGGCGTGATAAAGCCCCTAGGGGCTTTAAACCACACCCACCAGCCTTACCAGCTATAAAGATTATGAGAAATGGGATTTAGTTGATATAAGATCCATGCAGGAACTGTACATGTATTACTGTTCCGTTTAAATATTAAATTAGCAAAAATTACCAGAAGACCAGTCAATGCAGTAAATCTTGACAGCACCAAAGGAAGCTTCTTAAGATTTAAAGTCATGACAAGCGAATTCTCCTCTATACTATTGTTGATCTCACGAAAAATCCTCTCAACCCTGTAAGAAAGTAAATTGTTTAAATCAAAATGGCCTGAAAGAAAATAAGGAATAATATATTTCCAAACACAGATGGAGAAAATAAAACTGTACAAAACGAACCAGAGTTTTCCTTCACCGTCAACTAAAGACAGTAGAATTTTCTCAATACTATAATAGCATTCCTGGACAGCATATGCCATATATTCATCTCTGATAATTCTACTCCAAAGATCATGTTGAGTATCCTTGCAGTCTATAGCTAAGTCAATGGCATAATATATCTGACCAAATAGTCCATGGTCAACACATAATCAAATTGTGACAAACAAATGATTTAGCGGCTGTTACTTATTAGTTATTGCATTTCAGAGTTACCTTGCTGCTTAAAAGAAACAAAGGCCACTGAACTAATCTAAGACTTCCAGTATTGCTTGGCATAGAAAGCAAGTCCATTTCCCTGAAAATAAAAAGTAATTACTGCATATTTCAAAACCTGTTATACAAATATGCAAAAATATTAAATATGGGTCACTTGCCTATTACTGATGTAATCTTCTTCACGCAGGCTTTTGATTATTTCATTCCAAAATGGGGAAAACTGGGCTGCATACATCTTGTCCGTTTTTTCTTCATGGCTCTGCAAAAGAAAATTTAATATATAAACATATAACCTAAGTAGATAAATAGTTAGGACATGATGTAAAGTGTAAACCACCAAGTAGATTTAAGCAACCCACCTGAACAGGTTGTCCACTCATTGACATCCTGGAGGAAACATAATGTAAGACATGAAATCAAAAATTATTTAACTAAAATCTACTATTAACAAAAAAACACTAAACATAAAAAGATTATAGCAAGTTGATTACAAATTCTTTGCTTGCTTAGACACAAGTTGGTCGACAAAGGCCTTTGGGAAGCTCTCGAACCTTTTATGTACCATCTCAATTGACCGAATCTACATAAAGATACATGTGTCATATCATACAAAACAAATCACGCTTTTGAGAGTGAATAATACTGTAATACTTGCAAAAACCAGAAAGAATTTCTTCAAACCTCGCCTAATCGGGCACGTGCACCCATTACACCACCGATAATTGCTGATAGGAGAGTGTAAAAGATATGAATATCCATAAGATATATCTGAAAAATCAACAACAATAATAGTATGAACACTTAAGGAACTGAAAAGCATTGTGTGTTACCATATAAGATAATAGCACTTGAGTTCAGTTAAAAGCCTAAGTCACTGTGTTCGTGTTGTGTATCATACACGTAACAGATGAGACTTTTTTTAATGAAACAAATATTGCTAAAAATAAATTGTTTTACAAATAACTTGCAGATTGGAAAGAGAAAAAATTACTCACAGCCACTATAGGAGCCCATATGCTAACCAAGGTTAGAACATTATTATTATCTGTAAAAGCCAAACAATAAATGTGGGGAAATGAATTTTCAAGAAATGAACTAAAAGAATAAAAAAAGTGAAACAAAGAATTGATTTTAATGCTTACTCTTTGAGACTAAATCGTGCCAGGAATATGCCAGACGTGGAAGGCGTTTAATAATGTTGGTGGGTTCAACTAATGGTTTTATCTGAAAATTTCAACAGACATCATAGTTACAGGCATTTAACTTAACAATATATAATAACAATCTCATATGCATCACAACTTGCCTGAAGAAAGTACGCAAAGGTAAACTTGCACGCAAAGATCACGAGCCAGTAGAGCACATATCTGCAAACATTAACCACAAATGTTAAGATGAAAAAACAGAAAACACTTTTACATTGAATGTTCTAAATATAGAAAAAGGTGAAACTATGTAATCAAACCTAATGTAATCCATGGGTTTCTCATATAGACCACGGCCAACAAAATACCGCTCCTGGATGACCAACAAAATTCCAAAAGATTAAAAGCTCAAAGACACTTTTTTGTTACAAAGAACTAAAATTTCAAATCATGAAGAAAAAAAAAACCTCATAAATCCACTTGAAAAATTGGAAAAATGGATGATCCGACTTTTCAGATAGAGAATGGCAGGCTGGGAATTTTATCAGTATTGCAAAGACTACACGGATTGCAGCATATATACCCACCACAAGTAGATATATTCTATAATACAATGAATTTGAAGAATTGTCGTGTCTTTCGTCCATGAGTTTTCTGGAAAATTCATTATTCACAAAGAAAAGTGTCAGCTATAGAAGTGCATAAAATGCCATAAAAAAGATGATTATAGACTTACATATATACATATGTTATAAACACTGAGCTCAATCCACCCCAGAAGAACCTAATAACCAGCCTTGATATTGCCATTCCTCTTGCTGTGCTGTATGCCCCAAACATCAACAGTACATCCAAACAACCTACATAACATATATAAATATAAAAAAAGATCACACAAAAGCTGGAAAAAACAATTAAAAATAAGAGTTGCAACATAAGTAACCACTCACATTCTATAAACTTTAAGATAGCATAAGTTGGACCAATGCTAAGCAAAGTTTTAAAAGTGTTTTGATTTAATTTCCCATCATTGAAGGCTATAATTGTCAATCCCTGAAAGATAATGAAAAGGATTATTAACCAAAATAAAAAAAATACGCATAAGAATTTGTGAAAAGGAAGTATACCTGGAACATGACTATTAAAAAGATCCACATACGATGAAAACTACGATACAAGTGAAGAAATGTTCGATGCTCAACGAAAGTGCTTTTTCCAGTCTGTTTATTAGAAAAAGAAATTAAAAACTAGCCGCGTAAAAACAGATCACATTGTAAATAAATTAATGCAATGACCGATTGACCGACCCTTTTTCTCCCGCTGGGCTTTCGAAGAAATGGTGATGTCTCTCTCATAGGCCAGCTTAACTCAAAGCAGGCAGGTGACCTGAAATTATGTTAAAAGGTATAAGCCCCAAAACATATACTGTAATAAGATAATTTGTCACAAAGATCTACCAGAAATATTCATTGAAATCATCATAATTCCGCCATGCTGAGTGAGCAGCTTTCCCGTTATTGTTTCTTGCAGCTTCCTATTGAAAAGGTAAGATTTTAATAAAGTTGATACAATGGTAAACATTAGCAGCAACAATAGATCGTTACAAAACAAAACAAAACATTGCACCGTAATATTCTATTAACAAAAATATGTGAAGGCACTCACTGACCTTAGACAATGTATCGTAAATTGGTTGAATAACTTGTGTCAAAAATGACACGGTATTGTTTTCACCAACACAACTGCCAGCAGGGTGAGCTTCTCCATGATCTAAACATGCATCTAATTCCCGGGCCATCTAAGTTATCCAAATATTAGTTGGTTTCCATTATGTAAAAAAAAATCAAATGAAGCATGATGAATGTAAGAAATACAAGAGTAAAAGATTAATAATCAATAGAGACGAGCCTTACATGGTGGAATATATAGCAAATACATTCTGGAAGAAAACGCACGTTTGCAGCTTCACCCCAGATTAGGAAGTAGAGTGAAACTAAGAAAAGCTTTCTGTCTTTGTTAATGGCTTGTAAACTGTTAGAAACAATCTCTCATTAAAATTAGCAAAGCATGAGGAATGATAAATATAATAGGCAAATACCAGTGCAAGTAAATACCTATTCCAAACAAGACGTATACGTAGATATTTGCACCATTTGATGTAATTATCCAGAACCTTCAGGAAAACTTCCGTAATTGCTCTCTCGTCTATTTTCTAAAACCATATAAATTTACACATCAGCAACATGTCTATTAAATTACGATAATTAGAGAAACTTATGAAAATGTTTAAACAAATAAATAGCATCACTCACTGGATCAGATTCGACAGGTATACCAAGCCGTGATTGTGCATTTGCTACAGCAAGAACAACATTCTCACGTTGATTCCTGATGTTGTCCTTCTGCACATGTAATGTCACCATAAATATAAAATCTAAACCGACAACATCTAAACATTATTCCTAAGTGACAAGAAAATGCCCACAAAGGCCCGCTAATCTCATATCATAGTGAATAAGAAATTGACTGAACAAAATTTGTAACAGATCATTCGTACAAGCCTGAAAAACCAACAAGATTCAGCTATGAAAGGATCCAAACCTGAAACCCGAACACAAATTCCAAAAGATCAAACATGTCTAGGGTACGCTGTGCAGGAACCTCAAAATCAGCTGGAAGCCGTGGATATTGTTCATGATACCTAAGTGCCGATATCGCAGCCCTAACCTGTGAATCAAAAGAAAACAAAAAAGACCTTATATAAAAAGGCTATGCCTAAAGGTGCATCACAGGAATACTTACAAGTGAACGAAAAACAAGTAAGACATAACTACTATTAAAATAGTCAATTAACTTACTTCTGGATAGAACCCAATAGCATTAGTCAAAGATGGCGCGTCAAGAGGAACAATGTTGTAAGGCGTGAGATCCCCTGACAATCCTTGATCTGTTTTCTTTAACCTTTTTAACTACAATAAATAGTAAAATATAAATTAAAAAAGAATAACACAAATTTATAAATAGAGGGAAAAGTGAGATACCTCTTCTGCAATACGTCTTCCAACTCCATCAGGCTCGGCATCTTTACTAAGGACTTCCATTACCTCAACAAGAGCTCTCAGTGTGGCAAATACCTTTTTAGTTTCTCGAGATCTCAGTCCCAAGCTAAAAACCATATAAAAAGTTCTAATTAGACTTTTATTTTAACTAGCTACAATGATACTTATTATTTACCATAACTCAAGAAGTTCATGCCCAAAGAATATATGTTGTATGCACAAACACTTATAAGACGAAAAACTTTGTCGACAAGAAATCAAGAACAATGAATGTAAGTGTACCCGTCCATGTCAGCACTAAAAGTTCCAGATTCAAGCAACTTTTGTTCCTCTCTCTGTATTTCATCAACTCTGTGTCTTCGCTTGTAACGCTGATAAAAATCCCATAAGTACTGAGCATCACGCTCACGATCTATCGGCGCCCCATCCCTTTTGGCTAGTTTTTGCTGCGACAAACCCAAATTATAATTTTAAATTTTGATAATAATGAAACAGATTAGATTCTTAAATAGTCCCCCCCCCCCAAAAAAAAAAAAAAGAGAGAGAGAGAGAGAGAGAGATAAATGATGCTACAGTGCAGATGTTCATTGTTCACACACATACACTCAATAAACTCAAATCTTTGGTCTCATTCTTACCTTGATCACTGACATTAAACCGGTCTTAAACTGAAGAACTCCTCTTCCTTCACTATTTGGGTCCAAATTCTGAGCCATGGAATATGCCTGCTCACACACTAAGATTTGAACAACATATGTTGTTTAGCAGTCAGATATTGTTAATAATTAAGCCTTAATTCATAACTATGAGATTTCATTAACTTTTGATTCCACCAAATTAGTGGAGATGTTGATGGAAACATGGAAAGAATACAAGCTACATAACCAATATACTTTAAAGCTCAAAAACATAAAACTAAAACCAATATTCTGCCATGTCAATATACTTTAAAAGTATATACATAAACCTTAGAATATCCCCACACCATGACCACATACGTAGTAACACAACACTCTTAAAAAGTTAAGTCAATGTTAAGAATATTTGATTTTTTAAAGCTTTCCTCGTTAGAATTTAATAACAAGCTAGATGTTCCCTTGAAAACCACAGAATGTTTAACGACTGCGTGCTAAATTATAACTGGTTGATTTTCCTCAAGCTCAGTGACATATAAGTAGAAAACTAAATGCACAATCACATAAAAATAAGTTCTCCTTGTCCTCGAATCCCCTGGATGTAATAACTATCGATATTTGAAATTTTGAATGGCTCTCAGGGATTCTTCATTACCTATTGACAATCTTTTAGTTGAACTATTCAGACCAAAAGAAATTCGACCAATAGAAAGACTCTTATCTCCAACTTAGGGGCCATTTGGCAACATCTGAATGGTTAAGTGCTGAACCAGTAAGAGGTCTGAACCAGTAAGAGGTCTGAACCGTTAAGAGCCTGTATAATGCTTAACTGTTCAGAGGCAAATGCCTGACCAATTCAGATTAGAGGCCTTAACCATTCAGACTCTGTATAAATCTTAACCATTCAGAGGCAAATGTCTGAACCATTCAGACATCTGTTCGTGAAACAAACAGTCTGAACCATTAAGTGCTGAACCAGTAAGAGGTCTGAATCATTAAGAGGTAAACAAACGGCCCCTTAAATCCGGTATCTTAAAAACAGCATATAAAAACCTAGAAACATGTTCAAACTCTCTATCTAATCCCTCCACAAATTGCTAAAAAATACCAGGCATACTTCCACTTTACATGCCTAAGCTACAACCTATAACAGTGATAGAAATTTCAAAATTCTTCTAAATTAGTTTACCAATCAAATTGAACTCTTCCACGTTTCTACCACTACAGCTAAAAAGTCATCATAAACAGGTACTCAATTCGCATCAATACTCAAATCTACAGTCCTCCAAGTTTAAAAAAGATATAGTATAAGTGTATAACTATACAATATCAATACACAAACAAATTAAACTTACATATCCTAGCAACATGCGCATCTTCAGCTTGAATCTCATCAGCGGCTTGCAAGATCGCATTGATATTAGTAGTCCGCTGAAGCGAATCAGGAACTGCACTAACGAGTCCACCGGATTTCCTCTCGGCGGTACTTTGTCCGGCAACTCGGAGCTGTTCTCGCCGGAGAGTAGCTCGCACCAGCCGATTCCAGTTATCGAACACTTTCGCCATCTTTCTTTCAAGTTGAAATTCAAATTCAACTTGAAGAAAACCTAATTCAACTAACAGTTGTTACAGATCTGATTGATTATTATAATTTATAAACCCTAATTTGAAAACATCACGAAGAAAGTTCAAACAAGAAACGAGTATGAGCTTCACGCGTTGTGTAAGTTATTCAGACGTGGATCCGTGGATATGCGGGTCGGGTCGTTATGGATATTAAATTATTATTAACTGGGATCCAGTGGGATACGGACTACTTTTACTTATCTGTGGATGTGTTTGAGTCGTTGGATGGGTTTTAACTGGGATCGTGTGGTGGTTGTTTTGCGATTGGGTGGATGACCTTCGGTTATATTGTGGGTATTAGTGTATGTGATTACCGGCCCGCCCTTTGGGTTTGAAAAGGGATCGTGGCTCGTGCTTTTGTGATTGTGACTTTATGAAAATAACTTTGTTAAGATAGTTAAGATTTGGAAATTTGTGAAATTTCTGGACCACGAAAGATAATGTGATGTAACTCAGAGGGGGTATTTGTAATGTATTTTTATGTAGTGCACATGACACGGTGACACTTGTGGTATAAAAAGCTGACAATAGCTTAACACATTTTTAGAACACATGTAACGGTTTTTTTTTTTTTTTTTTTGACGTTTTTTCCCTAAAAAAAAAAACCCAAAACACTTCATCTAACCGCCACACCCCGGGGGCAACTTTAAAAAAAAAAATTGTTAGAGTGTGCTTTTTTTAACGCCTTCAAGTTTTTCTTTGGCCAATGGCATTTTTTGATTTTTTTTATTTAATTTTATTACACTCTTTTAACATAATTTTTCACAATGCTCACATCCCTACTACACTCTTTTTAATATAAGGGGGGGTGGGGGTGGTCACTAGTGATAAAATTCTATCACTCACAACATACAATCAAGTTCCGCCATGTCTTCAACCATTTTTTCATCACTCACAACATTTTTTAGTGGCATTGTTCATCACTCACCACCACACCCAACAATTTCCCTCAACCAACAATTTCTCACACAAAATCAATTCATCACGCGTTATTTTTGTCACGCGTTACAAACTTTTCCAATTTTCCACGCGTTGAAAAATATGGTCGCGGTGGAGATTCTTGGCCATCACGCGTTATATATGTATCATCACGGTAAATTAACGATGCGCCCCCAGTGGCCTAATGCTCCACAATGTTCACATGCTGACTGAAACCGATACATGACGCAAAATGCCCAAGGGTCTTCCGTCTCCCACTACACATTTTCTTAGAAAATATTACGTGATTTGGTATTTGATATAAACATGATTGTAAAAGTCGCTAGGCGCTCCTTAGTCGGTCGACCGGGGAGTTGAGAGTACTCGGACTAGGCGGAGAGTACTCGGGGAGTACTCGGACATGTTAAATTATAAAGAAATTAGATTTTGGAAATTAAATATACGTCAAATAGGATAAATTTACTAATATCTATAACAAAATACATGAAAATAATATTCATTCTTTAATATGATAGGCATAAAAAATATGTTTTATTATTTTTTTAAGTCAAACTCGGCCAAGTTGACCTACAAGATACGATTTTGGCCGAGGTTGACCGTGTTTGACCGATTCCAAGTAATTAGGTGGAGTCAAAGAAAGTCGCCTCGGCAGTCTACCTTGTAGCGACTACTCGGAGAGTACTCGGCCTTGGAAACCTTGTTTTACAACCATGGATATAAACATAACTATATTTGATATCTTTACACAAAAAAAAAATCTATATTTGATATAAATTTTTGTGGACGCGGTATATGCTTGTATTTATATTTTTCAAAGTATTCATATCTAGAAATATTATTTGTACATAAAGTTGATCTTTTTTACAAATGGGTGTATTAATAATGATTAGGACTCGATGTATGCTTTTACTTGTATTTTTAAAAGTAGTGATTCAAATTGAATATTATATAAAAATAAATTAGATAGATTGGGTCCAATTTTAAAAGATCAAACCTATGGGTACATAAAGTTGAATTTTATTTTTTAAATGAATGTATTGAAGATGGAAAGCATCGAAATACTGGAAACGAAAATACTAAATAAGACTATGGGATATGGGACGGGGGTTGGGGCGTGGGTTGGGTACAAACACCTAAGTCACCATCCCGGGTGGGTATGGGTTTTGGCGTGGCCCCTTAGGGGGGGGGGGGGTTTCAGCCCGGGCGTTGGGCGGGCCTAGCGGTCTTCCGTGGCCGGCTCTCATTGGCTGGGTTGGCTAGGCTTGTTGACTAGGATTTAAATTTTAAAAAACAATCGTTTGACCAAGCCAAACAGGTACCCTAACTGCTATAAAAACCCCCCACCGCCTGTCCACATCGCTACCCCAACCCTTCACTCCACCTACCCAAACCCGCTACCCACATTTGAAAAATGGCTTCATGGACGCACGAGGAAGAGCTAACACTTGTAACGAGCGTCGTGGACGCGATGAAGGGCCGCCAACCCGGTGAGACCCGTTACAGGCCGGAAGCTTTCGCTAGCTACCGGCACAATGTGGGGAACGACCGCCACAATCTAAACGCGTGTCAATACAAGTGGCGCGAACTACGACAGAAGCTCGACCGTTTTAAAGGCCTACTACGACAGCGTCCCGGGCGGTGATATAAGTCACGAAGACCGGGTGGCGGTGGCCAACATCGAGTTCCGGGGCAAGGAGCGGAAGCCGTTTGACAAGCTCGCCCTGTTCGAAATCTACCTAACACTTAATTAGGCTTTTTTTTAATTTTGTAATCTTTTTTTTAGGATTTTGTAATTTTTAGGAAATTTTAATAATAATTTTAGGGTTTTTTTTATTTTGTGTGTATTTTTTAATTTTAAGCTTTTTTTATTTTTATAACACGTGGCCAACCCACGCGGGCTAGCCACGCCCCGCCATACCGACCCAATACGTCACTCACCAGCAGTGCCCCTCGAAGTCCACGTGTCAACTCATGCCCCAAACCCCCGCCCCACCATACCCCACGGTCTAAGTAAATAGTGAAGGTGGAGGCGGATGGTTGTAGCGTAGAGTTCTTGCCCGGCGTGGAGGGGAGGGTGATAGTGACGTGTCGTAACGGTATTGGTTATTGTTTGACTTGATTTTGGTTGGTTGTTAGTTCACCCGTAGTCCGGCCTGATGTAGCACCCCCTCACCACTAGTGCCCTATGGCGCCTTCGTACACCGCCCCGAGGGATGCCATACCCCTCCAACTTGCTTCCCTGTGAAAATTTTCACAGCGCCATAACCCTCCACCATTTGTTTTTCTCTCACACACATATATATACGTACATATGTATAATTGAAGGATATAACCCCACTACACACCCGTATGATATAACCCACATCTCTTACACAAACGCCACGTGTCGAATAACCCCACTTCATGGGCGGTGATGGGGGATGACCACTACACATGGTCTTATTTAACTTTTTTTTAAACGTCACTTTCAAGCCTCTTTCACCCGTGCTTTTTTGAGTTTGCCCCCTCTGCTGACGTGGCTGTCACATAGCGTCTCACGCCAGTCGATCCAAGTAGTCTAAGAATTGCTAAGCTTTACCAAAAATTTGAAGTTTTCTGTTTCTTTGGATTATATGTGTCAAATGTGTACAGGTTATGTATTACCATGCACATGAAGAATTATTGTGTTGTGTTAAAAGGTTGCTCGTCATATACAACTTTATTTGGTTGAAAAGTTTTGAGATAACTGAGTTGTCATCGATAATAACTCTAGAATATGATGATATTGGTTGTGAATTTGAGCTCCTTACACTTAGTTAACACACAATGAGGGTTCGTGTATTTGGTAATCATAGTTCCTCCTTCATTATAACTCATGTTATTCCGGATCTCATGGTCGGACATAGTTACTCTTTCGAGCAAGAATGTTTGACAAGTTGTTAGTAGAGGTGTCTATCATGTCAAGTCAGGGCCGGCTCAAGCCCAAGTCAAATGAGGCTAGGCAGTGGTGGACCCAGGAATTTTTTCATGGGGGTGCGAAACATTTTTAAAAATTTTAGGCCCCTAGGTATATAAGTAAAAAAATCGGTTCGTATCGGGTCGGGTCATGTAAAATAAACGAACATCAAACTAAATTTATATAATCATCAAAAACATGTCAAATCTTGTTACAAACATAATTAAAACGTCGACGCCCTACGGGTTTTCATTTTTTGAAATCTATCCAAAATATCATCTAAAACTAATTTCTTAAGCAATTCTTTCTTTATATAACATAAGTTCATCGCTCCATAACATAATTTAATTTTCAACTATTCAAGCCCTAGAAATCATAACGTAAGTTGTAATCACCCTAAAAATATATAAACAACATAATCACCCTAAAAATCATCTAAACAACCATAAACAACGTCAAAACACATAAAATTTCAAACCTATTTAACAACTTTATTACCCTTTTTTCTCCTATAATATCAACCAAAATCATCAAAATAACAAAGAAACTTACCCGTGTTCGGATTCCGGTTAGATTTGGTGTCAAACGACGGTGGTATGGTGGCTGATTACGGTGGTCGCCGACTGCTGGACTGTTGTCACTGGGTGATGTTGTCCGTTGACAGTGCAGGGACGCAAGAGAGAGAGAGCGTGAGAGAATTTCTAAAGGTTTTGGCTTTAATTATTTTATTATAGTTTGAAATATTGTTGGGTTTGGTTAATGGGCCAAGACTTAGTGGGCTAGCTAGTTAGGAATTATAAGTGGGTAAAGATATGAGTATTTGGGTTTAAAATATAAATTGATAACACTTTTTACCTAAGGGGTGCGGACGAAAAATTTCAAGGGTGCGGTCGAAAAATTCCAAGGGGTGCGGACGAAAAATTCCAAGGGGTGCGGACGAAAAATTCCAAGGGGTGCGGACGGGATTTTCGACGGAATTTAGCACTAAATTTTTTTTCCCCGGGGGTGCGCCCGCCCACCTTGGATTTGCTTTAGGTCCGCCCTTGAGGCTAGGGCTTTAGGCCCCCAATTCATTAGGGGCTAAACCTTTTTTTTAATTGTGTGAAATATGGGCCTGGCTGGCTAGGCTAGTAGGTATTCGTATCAAGGCATGGGAACGGTGGAACAAAGGGGTGGCTATCGAAGGTAGGGGTGTTCAAAACTATTCGTATCAGAAAATCCGATCTGAATTATCCGATATCCGAATTTTCGGATTCGAATTCGGATAGTGATTTTAAAAATTTTCGGATATTCGAAATATTAAAAAATTTAATTTTTATTTTTTTCGGATATCCGAATATCCGAAAATATCCGAAGTATCCGAAAATATTCGAAAAGTATCTAAAAATATCCGAAAATATCTGAAATATACGAAAAATACGAAAAATATCTGAAAACTTATATTTGGATATCCGAAACTATCCGAAATATCCGGTCCTGAATATAAAATAATAATACAAAATAAAAAATAAATAAAAATCGGATATTCGGATATTCGATTCACTATCCGATCGGATATCTGAAATTTCAGATAGTGAAATCTGGTATCCGAAAATTTCGGGTATCCAAAATTCGGATATCTGAATTTTCAGATATCCGGTTTTGAACACCCCTAATCGAAGGGAATGGTTAATACCATATTTACCATTGCTGATTGATCCGATTTATAATAGCAAATAGATTTTGTAAGAATGAATTTTGTCATTCTAAAAGGCAAAACAAGCAAAATGAGTGTGTGGTTCTTTTTTTTTTTTTTTTTTGGAAAAAAGACTCGAATTTGTACTTTGTTTTAGGCCAGCAAAATGGTTGAGCCGGTCCTTTGTCAAGTGTATGGGTTTTGGTTGGTGGGTTGAATTCTTCAACCCTAAGCCGAGCCAAATGTTTATTTGCGTTGTGTCGTGTTAAACCAGTGTTAACCCAATTTGTGTCACGTTTGGGTTAACTGGTTTAATGGCTATTTAGAATGTGACAAAGTCTTATTGTGATCGAGTTAGTGACAAATTAAATAATTTGTTGTTCCGGCTCAGAGGAAACAATTCTCATTGTTTAATTGGGACCCTTCTAATCGTTTTTTTTTTTTTTTCTTTTTCTTTACTTTCCAATTAACAAATATGGTTTTATATATTTAATTTGGTATATAAGACATGAATAGAAATGATTGGAGAATTGGTATTTAAAATTAAGTGTTTTTGAAAATTAAGAGGTGATAAACTTGAGTTAGAAAATTAAGGGGCTGTTTGTTTACCTCTTAATGAGGCTCTTGATGGTTCAGACCTCTTACTGGTTCAGCACTTAATGGTTCAGACTGTTTGTTTCACGAGCAGATATTTGAATAGTTCAGACATTTACCTCTGAATGGTTAAGATTTATACAGAGTCTGAATGGTTAAGACCTCTAATCTGAATTGGTCAGACATTTGTCTTTGAACGGTTAAGCATTATACAGGCTCTTAATGGTTCAGACCTCTTACTGGTTCAGCACTTAACCATTCAGATGTTGCCAAACAGCCCCTAATAGTTATAAAGAAACTTTAGAAAAAAAATCACACTTAAAGTTTTAGCATGTTTAAATAATCCCTTATAAAATCTGAATATGTACTTTGTTATAAAACATGTGTCCGGGTTAACTATTTATTAAATGTGTCGTGTCTGGTGAGCTACTTTATAACGCGTATCGTGTTAGTCGACCCATTACTTTTTTCAGGTTGTGTCAAAAATTGTAGGCCTTGGTAATTTAGTACCAAAAACTGATGATATTTATGTTGCTGAATAAACAAATATATTGTATGCACACATAATCAATTATAAATATGTTTATTCCATGCATCAATCAAACACATGTTGTGTGGTAGCTCTTTGGTTGATGGTCCTTTAGATGAATCACTACATATAAGGCCATCCGTAGTCATAAAACCTTTTATGGGACGTTATGCGACACGTGTCGTGCCACGTTACACAGGGGCTTTATGCGGCGTTATATCACTAGAGCCCGTAGTCATAAAGCCCCTACCCATCAATACCTAATTATTAATTTTCGTTTTTATTAATTAATTATAAAAACACTAACTAATTTTTTATTGGTCCAAACTTTGAAATCTCCCCCATACTTGGCGCTATATATATCACGCTCCACTATTTTTTTTGTCTCATAAAGCCCTTCGTAATGGTGTTTGGGGCTTTATAGGGGCTTTATGTGGATGCATAACGCCCCACTACACATGGTCTAAATAAACAAAATATAAAAGTCAAAGATATGCAAAAGGGGAATTGGCCTGTAATAATCCTATCTATATCTATATCTTATTGGCCACTAATAATCTCACCTCAGAATATTCCCCACACCAGTCTCATCTTTCACCTATTTTTCCTACAATGGTCCTCCGTTAAAAAACTTAACGGAGTTAAGTTTTTTTTTTTTCCAAATTACAAACAGATTTTTAGGGCTTTTGATTAGAACGATGATACGAGTCTATTGATGTAAAACTTACTTCGAAATGGTGCTCCAAGTGACTTGATTTTGGTTAATTGGAAATTTAAACACCCGAATTGAAGCGTCGTTTTCATCGTTTGGAGCACCGTTTCGAGGCAAGTTTTACATCAATGGACTCGTATCGTCGTTCTAATCAAAATCCCTATAAAATATGTTTGTAATTTGGAAAAAAGCTTAACTCCGTTAAGTTTTTTTAACGGGGGACCATTGTAAGAAAAATAGATGAAAGGTGAGACTGATGGGAGAAATATTCTGAGGTGGGATTATTAATGACCAATAAGATCTAGGTAATATTATTACAGGTCAATTTCTCTATGCAAAACATATCATCTAAAAATGTCAACATTTATTGATTGTTTGATATTTTATCAATTTGATGTTTACACAAGTTGAAATTTCTATACCGACTTAAAGTTGTGTTATTCGGACATTGGACATGAATATATGTGTGTGGGCCCGCATGAAATGTTGTTTTGGTATCCTAAAAATATACAACGTGATATTACATGTTGTGATATGACATATATTATGGGATACTTATAGTTTTGATATAATTTGCCATCTTGACTGCATGACATGTCGATGCTATGCATTTAACTTCTCAATATATTGTCAAAGAAACATTAAGTGAAGAATAGTTAGTGCTTATTTCATATTGAGTGGAGAAGATGATAACTTTATGTCAGAAACAACAATCATGCTCAATAAAATCTCATAAATAATGTAGCTATTGTTAGGGTTTGGGGAGGGTGGGATGTAGACACGCCTTACCTCTACCCCCTGGGAATAGAGAGGCTGCTTCCAGTGAGACTCTCGACTCCAAAACATCTAACAGATATATAAATAGTACATGAGGTGTGTGTACGCGTATGAAGCTACCAATATAGAATGAGTGGTGAAAGAGTACATGGTAACACAAGACAAATATAACATCACAAACAACCTATACACATAGTTACAAGACGAGAAGCGCATGTAAGTTTCACCAACATGTAAGCATATTGATGAAATAGTGGTTAACCAGGAGAGGTTAATTCACTGGTCTCGTCAAGTAGGGTTAATCCCTTCTTTCCGAGGATCGGTGGCTGGACCGTCAGCTGGGCTGTCTCCTGCACAAGGAAAACACACCGTGACTCGTAACAAGGAGGAAGGGGTGGGGGTGCTCCTTGTTACCACTCTCCAGCGTGAGAATCAGTAATTTGCTTGAGAAGCAAAGTGTGTGATAGTAGTAGTTGTGAGGGAGTTGAGAAACGATACCTCAAACCTGGTTTGGGATGGGTATTTATAGCCGAGGAGTGAAGAAGGGTGGTTGAGTTGACAGACTGACGACGCGCCGCCCTTATGCAGGTGTGTGTCAGGCTTGTCGGCTGTGGAGGTGAAGCCACGTCCCACTGCGGTGTCAGTCTGTTGCTTACGTATGGGCTGACAGGCGACTGTCATTGGTGCCACTTGCACTGCAGTGTCAGTCCCACTTGCCTTGTGGGCAGGATGCGGTACCTGTAACACCCCAGTTTTCGTATGTCTTAATATAATAAGTTAATAGTGAGAATTTAACGACAAAGAATGGTAAATATAAATTTTTACCATTATACCCTAAAATACAAATTTATGAATAGGTTAACTAAGAATGTATGAAAATAAAAGTTTAACTATCAAGTAAAATGCTCAATAGTTGAGGGACCAAAGTTGGACAATTAGAAAGACAATTTAATTAAAATTGTCAACACAAAACACACACATCAGATATGTGTGTACGTGTATGTGCGACCAGAAGGGGGCAAGGGAAGAACAAACCCTAATCAACACAAATCAATCAAATTGAAAGGGGATTTGGAGTCTAGGTGAATGTATGAGATAAGAATGGTGATCACCTAAGTGTTTCTTGTATCAAGTAAGTCGAATTTTGCAATTTGGTGATGTTTGATTTAATGGGTTTAGTATAATTCGTGAATGTATTGCTAAATTCAGTATGATTAACAGTTTCTAAGGAGATTTAGACATCACTAGATGCTAAATTTTAGTATGAACATGATTAGGGCAAAAACCCACTTGCATGTCAAATAATGCTTGGAAATTGTGAAGTTTTGTATGTTAAATTGATGATTGAATCATGAAATTGTTATGAATATAGATTTGGAATTGTATGTTCTTGATTTGAATGATAGATCCTAACATGGTAGTATGTTTATGTTGCTCAAGAATGAACTATGGAAGTTGTGCTTAAAAGACTTGTACATTATGCTAGTCTAGTGATATGCACACCATGTGTTTGACAAAATGCCTAAGTGAGTTAGTTATGGCTTTTGCATGAATACTTGTTAAGATGATGCAACTTCCTCATGATAATGATGTATGTAACTACTAAACGCCATAACATACCATAAGGATTGTGAAATTAATATTGAAAGAAAGCTAAAGTACGAGATTATGACATATAGGCACAAAGAAGGAGGAAGGCGCAAGTCACTCAAAGGCACAATCATCACAAGATCGCGGTAAGTTCATATGAACTTTATGTACTATGTTGGTAGATTATGAATGACACTATTTAGAACTATGATTTTAGTGTTACTTCCCTTTATGAATCTTGAATGTATAAATGTAAAGAGCTTGTATGGAGAAATGTCCGAAAGACCAAGTTGTGGTTAAATTCAAAGGATCCGTCAATTTGGATATAACGTTAAATAGAATGATAGTTGGAGTGTTTAGGAATTAGATTTGTTATATGGGTCAAATGGGGTAAGTACATGAAGGAATGATAAGCGATGATATATCACTAACAAACAATTGGAAAAATGGAATGATGAAGGTTTCCGAATGAAGGCAAATATGCTAGTAGGGTATCATGCTATGTTAACGGGTGAAAGGAATATGAAATTAAAGGATTGTAATTGTTATGTGTTATGAATTAACAAGTGTTTGTTGTTATGAATGTAGGTAAATCTCATGCTTGATTGCGGCGCATTCGGAGCGAACACACAATTGTCAACCTTTACACGCTTCCGGTTCATGTTGTTAATGATGAATGGGTCAAAAACTCTGTTTTGTCATATGATGTTAAGTCGTGTTTAATATGTTAGTAAGTAGCTAGAACTTTTAAATCTTTTGGTACATTTGTACAAAATTATCCATGTTGAATCTTATGGTCACAACTTTGTAGTTTTGAAAGGTGTCGTAGTTCATAATTAAGATGATGTTGTTAAAGACAGGGAAAAGTTAAATTTTCGAACGGGTCATGTCAAATTTTTTCTAGAAATTGTATAAAATTACGTTGTATATCGTAAAGGAAAATGTGGGTGTTTCAAGTTGGTATCAGAGCCTAGGTTTGAGGGATTTAAGCATCAACTGCTTGAACTCAAACCGAAAGCTCGGGAGAAGTGTGTGTTCGATCCGTGGCGCAAAGCAAGTAAGTGTTCTAAATGATTACGTTATGAAATATTTTTGCATTCTAATTTAAGTTGTTGTGAGACGTTATGAAATGATTACGTGACGTAGTGGGAGATATAGGATGAATCAGATCAGTATGGGGATTAATACGGGTCAAAAAAGGAGTAGAAAAACATAAAAAAAAAACAATAAAAGTACGCTGGGCACTACCGTAAGTTACGGTGGTACCGTAATTTACGGTAGCACCTGGAAGAAAAGATGGCCACCATAAATCAGTAGCTTGGCACCGTAAAAGAAAAAGGGTTACCGTAAGTTACGGTGGTACCGTAATTTACGGTAGCACCTGGGCGAAATGATGGCCACCGTAAATCAGTAGCTTGGCACCGTAAAGGAAAAAGGGTCACCGTAAGTTACGGTGGTACCGTAACTTACGGTGGAGCTCATTTCAGCCTATTTTCAAATTATATTGTTCTGTTTATTGTTTTATTCATACGGAAGGTACTTGGAATGAGATAATTCGATCATAATGGGTAAGAAAAGTGTATCAAGATGTAAGGGATAAAGAATACTATGGAGTTGGTTGTCGGAAACGTTGAGTTTCCAAAGAAAGTTTAAGCATGACTTAGTTATGAGTAATTTCTTTCACATATTAGAAAGAATGAGAGCTACGTAGCACTAGCATGGTCATGTGATAGAAAGGATTAATGAATGTTTAAAATAAGAACGATACGATACAAAGACGATAAGGCAAGAAGTATGAATGATGAATGAAATGTGTTATGATAACGTGATGTTAAGACATGATGGTGGAAGAAATGAAATGAAAATTCTAATGAAAGTAACGAATGTTTTATGTAGATGGCCGATAGGGTGAATGCGAATGAGGACGACGAAGCACGCCGAAATGAAATAAAAGCTATGGTTGTGGAAGAAGTAATGAAAGCAATTGAGGCTAGTATTCCCCGACTAGCTCAAGAAGTCGAAGGGCAAGTATTGGAAATAATTAATACCTCGGTAACTACCAAGGTGGAAGAATTGAAAGAAATGATTAGCGAATTGCAAGTGAAGAAAAGCTTTCGACGATGCACATACAAGGAGTTCATGGCATGCAACCCTTTACCATATAAAGGGGAAGTTGATCCGATAGCTTGTCAAAGGTGGATTTCCAGTACCGAGGCAGTGTTTACACGAAGTAGATGTGAAGCGGAGGATCAAGTAATGTTTGCCACGGGCCTTCTACAACTTCGAGCAAAAGATTGGTGGGACGCATACTCGAAAGAATTGGGGGATGATAAGGTGCAATCGTTAACATGGCAAGAATTCAAGGAGTCATTTCTGAAATACTATAGTCCACAATCCGCAATTGATAAGATTCAGGAAGACTTCCTACGTCTCAGACAAAAGGACGAAACGATTGATGAGATAACAAACAAATTCCTTGAAAGGGTGAAGTTCTGTGAGGAGATAGCGGGGACTGAAAGGCAAAGGATTGTACGTTACCATGCTATGTTAAAGGCTGAATATCGGGAATTTATAAACCCCTCTAAGTGTGCGACGTTAAATGAACTAATTGAATGGGCAAGAGACAGAGAAATTGAGATAAAAAGGCAGGTTGAACGGGGAGAGAAAAGGGCAGCGGAGAAGCCTACCAACGCAAACCCATCAAAAAAGTCAAGGTATCAAGACCAAAGCAAGAAAGGGAAAGCAAGTGGTGAAATTCCGACTTGCAAGACGTGTGGGAAGCATCATTCGGGTGAATGTTTGTCGGGAAAGAAGGGGTGCTACAAATGTGGGCGAGAAGGACATCCGTTTTATAGGTGCCCCGAAAACTCAAAGGCGTGTTACAATTGCAATGAACTGGGGCACGTTAAAGCGGAATGTCCGAAACTCCAACAAGGGGCGAAGAGAGATGGAAAGAAGGACGAGCCCCCCAAGGCTCGCGGAAGGATGTTTCAGCTAACCTCGGATGAAGCTAAAGCTAGCCCGGATGTGGTTTCAGGTATATTTTTGGTTAACTCTATGCCTATGAATGTTTTATTTGATTCCGGGGCTAGTAGGTCATTCATTTCTAATGAATTGTTAGCTCACCCATCGTTTAAGCTTGAAAAGATGTCAATACCCTTAGAAGTTGAAGTTGCTGATAGTAAAAGCTATTTGTTGCATGATATTTGCAAAAACTGTAAGATAATAATCGAAGATGAGGAATTTAGTATAGACCTTGTTCCAATGTATATGGGGGAATTTAAAGTAGTTGTAGGAATGGATTGTTTAGCCCAAAATCATGCTGAAATTCAATGTGAAAAGAAAATCATTCATATAGTAACCTCGGGGGGGAAACGGATAAGTGTTCAAGGGGAAAGGGTCATCAAGCCGAAATTGTGCTCTATAGTCAAAGCTGTCAAATATGTGAGGAACGGGGGTAGGGCTTATCTATCTTATGTGATCGACACTAGTCAAGGTGTCCCAAAGCTTGAAGATGTGAACGTGGTGAATGAATATCCGGATGTATTTCCGGAAGACCTACCCGGGCTCCCACCTGAACGAGAAGTAGAATTTAAGATAGAGCTTAACCCGGGTGCAAAACCGGTAGCTAAAGCTCCTTATCGGTTGGCTCCAACCGAAATGAAAGAATTGATGACGCAACTTCAGGAGTTGCTCGATAAGGGTTTTATTAAACCAAGTGTTTCGCCATAGGGAGCACCCGTATTATTCGTGAAGAAGAAAGATGGCTCGATGCGAATGTGCATCGACTACCGAGAGTTGAACAAGTTAACGGTGAAGAATCGATACCCGTTGCCCAGAATTGATGATCTCTTTGACCAGCTACAAGGGGCGAGTTGGTTTTCAAAAATTGATTTGCGATCGGGATATCACCAACTGCGTGTGCGAGAAGAAGATGTACCAAAAACCGCGTTTCGAACACGGTATGGACATTATGAGTTTTTAGTAATGTCCTTTGGGCTGACAAACGCGCCAGCGGCGTTTATGGATTTAATGAATCGGGTGTGCCGACATATGCTTGATAAGTATGTAATCGTTTTTATCGACGATATTCTAATATACTCCCGTAGTGAAGCAGAGCATGCTACCCATTTACGTGATGTATTAGAAACACTTCGCAAGGAAAAGTTATACGCAAAGTTCTCAAAGTGTGCCTTTTGGCTTAGAGAGGTACAATTTTTAGGCCAGGTGATCGATGCGAATGGTGTTCATGTGGATCCGTCCAAGGTAGACGCGGTAATGAATTGGGTACCCCCGAAGAATCCAAGCGAAATAAAAAGTTTTCTAGGCTTGGCTGGGTATTATAGGAGATTTATCCAAGATTTCTCCAAGATAGCCTCTCCTATGACGAAGTTAACAAAGAAGAGTGAAAAGTTTATATGGGGCGAAGAGCAAGAAAAAGCGTTTCAAACTTTAAAAGAAAAGCTCTCAAATTCTCCGGTGTTGACACTACCGGATGGAACAGATGGTTTGGTGGTGTATACGGACGCCTCTCGTCAAGGTTTAGGTTGTGTGTTAATGCAAAGGGGTAAAGTCGTTGCTTACGCTTCGAGGCAACTCAAGCAACATGAAGGCAATTATCCGACTCATGATCTTGAACTGGCGGCGGTTGTGTTCGCATTGAAAATATGGAGGCACTACCTTTATGGGGTGAAATGTACTATCTTCTCGGACCATAAAAGCCTCAAATATTTTTTCGAACAGAAAGATCTCAATATGAGGCAACGAAGATGGTTGGAACTCATTAAGGATTACGATTGTGACATCCATTATCATCCCGGGAAAGCTAACGTAGTAGCGGACGCACTTAGCCGAAAGGAATACCCGCCCCCGATTCGGGTAAAGTCCATGAAGATGGTAGTTACTCCTAAGCTACTTGATGAAATTCGGGAAGCTCAAATGAAATCTTTAAATGCTGTTGACCCAAAGAAAGAAAGAACAAAAGGATTTATTCATGAATTGGAAGAGAATGCAAATGGTATGAAAACGAGGTACAACCGAATTTGGATACCCCGGTACTGTGAAGTGAAAGAACTATTGTTAAATGAGGCTCACAAGTCTCGATACTCCGTTCATCCGGGGGCTACAAAGATGTATCGAGACTTGAGGATGAATTATTGGTGGCCGGGGATGAAAAGAGACATTGTCAAGTATGTTGCTAAGTGTTTGACGTGTTCCCAAGTAAAGGCTGAACACCAGAAGCCGTATGGAAAGTTACAACCCTTGGAGATCCCGGTGTGGAAGTGGGAACATATAACGATGGATTTGGTGACCAAGCTTCCCAAGACAAGAAAAGGGCACGATGCAATATGGGTGGTCGTTGACCGACTGACCAAAAGCGCACATTTCCTACCTATTCGGGAAAATTATAAATCAGAGAAGATGGCGGAAGTCTACATGAACGAGATCATATCCCGACATGGGGTTCCGGTGTCTATAGTGTCCGATCGGGACACCCGGTTCACCTCTCGTTATTGGAGGAAGTTTAACGATGAATTGGGAACCCAATTACACATCAGCACCGCCTACCATCCACAAACCGATGGTCAGACAGAGCGAACTATCCAAACATTAGTTGATATGTTAAGGGCGTGTGTTATAGAATTCGGAGGAAGCTGGGATGATCAACTACCTTTGGTAGAATTCTCATATAATAATAGCTATCATAACAGCATAAAAATGGCCCCCTACGAAATGCTTTATGGAAGGAAATGTAGGACTCCGGTTTGTTGGGGGGAAGTGGGTCGACGAGAGATCGCGCCAAAAGAAGTAGTGACCAAAACGAATGAAAAGATTGATATGGTTAGGTCAAGATTGAAAGCAGCGCAAGATAGACAAAAGTCTTATGCGGATCGACGAAAGCGACCAATAGAATTTCAAGTGGGAGATCATGTGCTATTAAAGGTCTCTCCATGGAAAGGAATAATCCGTTTTCGTAAACGCGGGAAGCTAGGCCCTCGATATATTGGGCCATTCAAAATACTCGCCCGGGTCGGGGCGGTGGCATATCGGTTAGAACTACCACCTGCGCTGGATGGGATTCATAACACCTTTCACGTGTCTCAGTTGCGAAAGTGCCTTGCGGATGAGACGGCATACGTGCCTATGGATGACATTGAAGTGGATAAGAAGTTAAATTATGTTGAAAAGCCCGTAGCAATCAAGGATTTTAAAGTGAAGCACCTCCGAAACAAATCTGTTCGACAAGTGAGAATTTAACGACAAAGAATGGTAAATATAAATTTTTACCATTATACCCTAAAATATAAATTTATGAATAGGTTAACTAAGAATGTATGAAAATAAAAGTTTAACTATCAAGTAAAATGCTCAATAGTTGAGGGACCAAAGTTGGACAATTAGAAAGACAATTTAATTAAAATTGTCAACACAAAACACACACATCAGATATGTGTGTACGTGTATGTGCGACCAGAAGGGGGCAAGGGAAGAACAAACCCTAATCAACACAAATCAATCAAATTGAAAGGGGATTTGGAGTCTAGGTGAATGTATGAGATAAGAATGGTGATCACCTAAGTGTTTCTTGTATCAAGTAAGTCGAATTTTGCAATTTGGTGATGTTTGATTTAATGGGTTTAGTATAATTCGTGAATGTATTGCTAAATTCAGTATGATTAACAGTTTCTAAGGAGATTTAGACATCACTAGATGCTAAATTTTAGTATGAACATGATTAGGGCAAAAACCCACTTGCATGTCAAATAATGCTTGGAAATTGTGAAGTTTTGTATGTTAAATTGATGATTGAATCATGAAATTGTTATGAATATAGATTTGGAATTGTATGTTCTTGATTTGAATGATAGATCCTAACATGGTAGTATGTTTATGTTGCTCAAGAATGAACTATGGAAGTTGTGCTTAAAAGACTTGTACATTATGCTAGTCTAGTGATATGCACACCATGTGTTTGACAAAATGTCTAAGTGAGTTAGTTATGGCTTTTGCATGAATACTTGTTAAGATGATGCAACTTCCTCATGATAATGATGTATGTAACTACTAAACGCCATAACATACCATAAGGATTGTGAAATTAATATTGAAAGAAAGCTAAAGTACGGGATTATGACATATAGGCACAAAGAAGGAGGAAGGCGCAAGTCACTCAAAGGCACAATCATCACAAGATCGCGGTAAGTTCATATGAACTTTATGTACTATGTTGGTAGATTATGAATGACACTATTTAGAACTATGATTTTAGTGTTACTTCCCTTTATGAATCTTGAATGTATAAATGTAAAGAGCTTGTATGGAGAAATGTCCGAAAGACCAAGTTGTGGTTAAATTCAAAGGATCCGTCAATTTGGATATAACGTTAAATAGAATGATAGTTGGAGTGTTTAGGAATTAGATTTGTTATATGGGTCAAATGGGGTAAGTACATGAAGGAATGATAAGCGATGATATATCACTAACAAACAATTGGAAAAATGGAATGATGAAGGTTTCCGAATGAAGGCAAATATGCTAGTAGGGTATCATGCTATGTTAACGGGTGAAAGGAATATGAAATTAAAGGATTGTAATTGTTATGTGTTATGAATTAACAAGTGTTTGTTGTTATGAATGTAGGTAAATCTCATGCTTGATTGCGGCGCATTCGGAGCGAACACACAATTGTCAACCTTTACACGCTTCCGGTTCATGTTGTTAATGATGAATGGGTCAAAAACTTTGTTTTGTCATATGATGTTAAGTCGTGTTTAATATGTTAGTAAGTAGCTAGAACTTTTAAATCTTTTGGTATATTTGTACAAAATTATCCATGTTGAATCTTATGGTCACAACTTTGTAGTTTTGAAAGGTGTCGTAGTTCATAATTAAGATGATGTTGTTAAAGGCAGGGAAAAGTTAAATTTTCGAACGGGTCATGTCAAATTTTTTCTAGAAATTGTATAAAATTACGTTGTATATCGTAAAGGAAAATGTGGGTGTTTCAGTACCGCGCCGCATCGCTGCCTGTGGTAACCGCTGTTGTTTCCGCGTTCCCACTCTGGCGAAGTTTGTGGGATGCGGTGCTAGGCCGCATCGCCGCTTATGTTGACTGTTGCTGTTGTCCAGATTCCTTGTCATGACGAAAGTGTTCATAGGATGCGGTGCTAGGCCGCATCGCTATGCGTACACCCGTTTTCATACACAAGGTAAGGAGATATTCATAGGATGTGGTGCTAGGCCGCATCGCTTATGCATATCTTTATTTTTCCCATCACTTAATAGATTAGATTCAACAGTTGTGTTCGCGCGTGCCCGCACGGACACAGATAAGTTCTTGCTGGTGGGGGTTTTTGATAAGGGTAATGGTCACTCGCGGTCGTGCTGACGCGAGATCTGGGACCATACCCCTTCACATATCTGCGACCATACATCACACCTAAACACACAATTGTACCCTCTCTTAGAAACCCTTAACCTTAATCTGACATCTCCACGCACTCCTATCATGGACCATGTTCTCAGAGAGGTGTAATCCTAGTAAATCCTGCAAAATCCTCTCATCCAAAGTAATCTTGGGTCTGCCTCTACTCCTCATCCCCTCCACCTAAAGTGTTTCCACCACTCTAACTGGCTATATCGTCTGTCTCCTCTTCACATGCCCAAACCATCTTAATATTCCCTCTTGTATCTTATCTGCTATACTAGCTACTCCTAACCTCTCCCTAAAATTTCATTTCTTATCTAGTCTAACCTTGTGTGCCCATACATCCACCGTAGCATCCTCATTTCTGCTACCTTCATCTTGCATGTTTGTACTTTCTTAATGGCCCAACAATCGGTCCTGTATAACATAGCAGGTCTAATTGTCATCCTATAGAATATCCTTTTCAATTTAGTTGGAAACCTCTTATCGCACCAAACCCCAGTGGTGGCTCTCTACCTACACCATCCAACCTGGATGCGGTGGGCAACGTCATTATCTATCTCCCCATTCATATGAACAAAAGATCCTAAATACTTGAACTTAGCCACATACGGAACCACTTGACCATCAATGGTGATCTGAATGTCCTCGTCGTTGCCTATGCCATTGAAGTCACAATACAGGTACTCGGTCTTAGATTGACTAATCCTTAAACCTCTACCCTCTAACGCTGAACGCCACTCTTCTAGCCTAGAATTCAAAAATTGTTTACTATCCGCAACTAACACAATATCATCCGAAAAAAGCCGCAACGCGTGAGTTAGCGTCAACTTCTTACAATCATTCACTAGTAGAAAAATGGTGATACGAATAATACAATGGTCAACCGGATTAACCCCAAAAACATGCTTAAGTCAAATTATTTACATTATTTGGAAAACGAAATCGCTTATCTACAACGAACATCTTATCACCATATATCCACCTCCCAAGACCCATCATGCTGCTTACATTACATCGAATTAAAAGAAAAAATCAATTACTAAAATCATCACTTATTTAAATTAATAAAATACAAAAGAACTAATCCATATAATAACATGGTTAACATACATGAGCCATTGACCCTTGAGTCGGACCTGTGTATACACACAATCAACACGAGCATGATTATCACTTTGTTGTAGTAGATCTTTTAATATTATCGTACCTACATAATCGTTATGGTGGTTCCTCAATCTATCTATCTATCTCGCAAACAATTAATGCTAATTCATAATCTAGAAGCTACATATGTCAATAACAACTAAATTTGAGTGCTTTGAACATCAGTAAATAGTAAGAAAATCATGATCATAGCTGATATACAACACAAGCACCCAGGGCCGTCTCCAAAAATACGAGGTCCCTCATAGGCCCTGTGCAAGTGGGAAAAATGGGCCCCTGAAGTGTGTGTGTTGGGTGCAAACAAAATAAGGTGTGTCAAGCGTGTAGGGTTGGCTCAAGTTTTTTAGAGGCCTAAAGCAGAGCACATGATCAATATAAGACCGTTTTTCGCAATAAAATAAAAGTAATAAATGGATTTCAATCCTCAAACAATTATAGTGTTAACTGTTAACTTTAGGTATAGTGATAGACAATAATTAGAAGAAAAATATACATGGATGAACATGATTGGCAACAGAATGATTCAAGTTTTGTTGTCAATGATAAGTTAGAAAATTTACATTTAACTTACAAATGCATGCTTAGATAAACACTAAAAAGAGATGCTTAGAGAATAATCAATCAAATTGTTGTTATATATCTATAATGAGGATTAAATTAACTTTAACTAAATTTTAGGTGGCAATCTACTTGATGGAAACATATGATATTAACGTAAATTAAATATGGATTTCTTATGATATTAACACAAACCAAAGGACTACAGAGTCAAATTGGCCTAAAGCAACCAAAACAAGAGTCAACATAAGGGTCCAAAAAAACCAACAGGATAAAAAAATGTTAAAATTGAGTTTCGAACCCACATCTTAGGTAGAAGGGAAGGGCGCTTAACCGTTTGTGCTACAACAAGATTGCTTCTTTACGTGTATATAAATTTAAACTATATATATATAGTTTAAATTTATATACACGTAAAGAAGCAATCTTGTTGTAGCACAAACGGTTAAGCGCCCTTCCCTTCTACCTAAGATGTGGGTTCGAAACTCAATTTTAACATTTTTTAATCCTATTGGTTGCTTCTTTACGTGTATATAAATTTAAACTATATATATATATATATATATATATATATATATAAAACAAAAATAGTTTTGGGCCCTAAAAAGTATCGGGCCCTGTTTAGTGACACACCCTGCACATCCTATGGGCCAGGTATGAAGCACCCAAAGTTGCAACCGGTTATAATCATGAAAGTTTCTCAATCTTCTTCTTGCATACTCAAATTACAAATTTTTTTCCTGAAAGATGTATTCCAATATTTCTATATAGTATATGTACAATTACAACGAGATCAAACAAGTAGAACTTTCACATCACTAAACACTAAACAACCAACTCTCAGCTAGAAGAAAAAAAAACATAATTGAATTAAATAAGTTTTAGACCACAAATCCAATACATGGAGCTGATACATCTTCTTCTTGATATCATCGTCAAGACTCAAAATCCAACTTGACCACTACAAAGATGAACCTTTAACGACTTAGACTGCGAAGTATGGGGACTGTCCCAAGTATGTTCTGGTCCGGAGCCGTTCCACAACCCCCCCCCCCCCCCGGCTTCATCCTCTTCGTCGAGGTGGAGACGTTGGGGACGCTCCACAAAAGGACAAAAAATGCCCATTTACCCACATTTGACCGTTTAAAAAATAAATAAATAATTTCCATAATTAATTCAAACGACCATATTTCAAATTTACCCCAAAATTCAACCTAATTTTATATAAATTCAACACTTTTACATCAATTTTCACCCACTACAACCCCATCTCTCTCTCAACTTTTTAAAACCTTCTTCCTTTTTTATAAAACATTCTTCTGCAATGGATCCATTCAACCTAAACAACCCGTCCAAACCTGAATGCTTTATCGGTGCCCGGGTACTATCCCACAATGGAATCGAACCCTTTCGCTCAATTTTCCACCACCACTTTTGCGGGTTTCCAAAACTCTCCGAACGTTTTTTCTAGTACGCAACAAACTCAAGCTTTACAAAACTTGATGATGCGTAACCCTTTTAACATGCAACCCGTTCAACCGTCCCAACTATCGCAACCCGTTCAAACTTCTCAACCACTACTTCCCGATGAAGATGTCGTTGAAGTCGTTCCCGAGACCCAGCCGCAAAGCTCCAAACAAAAAAAGGAAAGCAAGTTGCGGTTGACCAAAGCCAACCTTCGAAACCGAAGCCGAAACATTGGACGTCGCTCGAGGAGGAAGCCTTAGCGAAGACTTATATAGGCTCATCCACACAACCCGTTAAAGGTACGTAAAGTTAACTTGCAATTTTTTAGTATATACTTTTTAATATTAATTTTTAAATTTTTTGTAATATATTTTTTTTGAATATAGGTAACAATCAAACCGGTGAGGGGTTTTGGAAATCAGTGTTGGCAAAGTTTCTTGAGCTAATGGAACAAGGAGCATATCGAGATCTCGACTCGGTATCTTCGAAGTGGCGAAAGATGAGTGGGGTCATCAACCGGTTTTCGGAGGAATATAATAAAATATACACAAGTGGGCGCCGTATGGGACGAGCGACGAGGATTATCACAACCCCCGCCCCCTATCTGTCCAGGGAACGGGCGGCTGCGAGAATCAGTATTAGTGGTATCGGTGTTTATCAATTTGGCAGCGGAAATTACATCAGGACCGTAGTTAGGAAATATGTTATCAGAGTGAAACACCACATTTTATATAAATAAATCTATTAGTATAAAACCCAAGTTTTCATTACAAACTGTTTTATAGGGGTAAACCCCATTTTATTGAAATAAAACATCTTCTTTATTTAGGTAACTTTTATAGCCACTTTTCCAAGCCTTCAGTGCTGTCCAGCTGGCTTCTAGTTGGCTTTCACATTTTGTTACCTGTAATGCGTTTAAAAACATTTGTCAGTGGGAAATACTGGTGAGTGAATCCTAGTTTAATCAAGAAGAGTTTTATCATTTAACAGTATTGAGAGCGATTACAATGTTTATATCTACACAATTACTCATTCAGTACTGTCACTCCTGACTGGTGGGTCATATTACACATTGGCTAACTCTTTGTCCAATGGTAACGTGTTCTACATTTTGTATACAAAACCCCAACATACCGGCAGTAATTGAAGAATTACAAAGACTTAATCACTGCTAATCACATTGTAAAATATTTAAGGTTTTGTAAAAACAGTTTACAAAAAGAAGATTACTCACAAAAAGGTTTACACAAAAAAGGATTACTCACAAAAAGGTTTACACAAAAGAGGATTACTCACATTGCTGTCTTAGGTTTTTCTTTAGAGTTTCCCGGTGATTATCTATTAAATACACAAATGCACACGTGTTAGTATAATAACCCAATATTTACATTAGCAAATACCCTCCCCGAGACGGCATTCCAACGACTGCAGAACCTCAACAGCCGTTACGGAACCCTGGATCAATCGAGCAGCGTATCTAATACGTAACCAGGGTTATGATACTTACAACAGAGCAGAACTTCGTTATTTAGGGGGGGGTATTATGCCGAGTATAAAGTATACTATGTAGAAATTTGAGAGAGAAAGAATGGAATGAGCGACTGAAACTGAAGGCTGGGGGCCTTCTTATATAGTGCCTCTTCGACTTCTCTCACGGCCCGCGTAAGACATAGCCAAAGGCTACGCGGCCCGCGTAGTAGGGTTGGTAGGGCCTATCTTGGCCTGGTCAGCACTATAGGGTTAACACGAACGGTGACACGTGGCAGCTTGGGGTGTCGCCTTGATGACCAACTGTCGCGCCCCGCGTAGGAGGTAGCCACAGGCTACGCGCCCCGTGACGACCCTTTAAATCATGTTTTTTTATTAAATTAAAGGTATTCGGGGCCCGTTTTCGCATACGGGGTGTATTTTTGGACATATGGGGATATTTTAAATATATTAGGGTGTCGAAAATAATTAGGAGGGTTGTTATATCCTCCCCACCTTGTTTTTAGAGCTCGTCCTCGAGATCTATTGGAATAGGTGCGCGTATTTCCTTTGCATTTCTGATTCAAGTTCCCATGTATACTCTGGTCCTCTTTTGGAGTCCCATTTCACTTTGACCAGAACTAATCTCTTGTGCTTGAGGTTCTTGACTTTCCTGTCTTCAATCTGTAGAGGTCTTTCTACAAATTTAAGTTGTTCATTTACCTCTATATCCTTAAGAGGTACTACCAGTGATTCATCAGTTAAGTATTTCTTGAGATTAGATACATGAAATACATCATGTATTCCTGCCATTTCCTCTGGTAGTTGTAGCTGATAGGCTACAGGTCCTATTCTTCTAATAATTTCAAAAGGTCCAACATACCTGGGGCTTAGCTTTCCCCTTTTGATGAGTCTTACCACTCCTTTCCAAGGAGAGACTTTCAATAACACTTTATCTCCTACTTGAAATTGCAATGGCTTGCGTTTGTTATCAGCATAACTCTTTTGTCGATCACGTGCTGCTTTTAGTTGTTCCTTGACTTGAATGATTTTGTCGGTTGTTTCTTGTACTATTTCAGGTCCGGACAGTTGCTTTTCCCCAATTTCTGCCCAACAAACTGGGGTTCGGCACTTTCGTCCATAAAGTGCTTCGAATGGTGCAGCATTGATACTTGTGTGATAACTGATATTATAAGAAAATTCTATTAATGGTAAGTGGTCATCCCAATTACCTCCAAAATCAATTACACAAGCTCTAAGCATGTCCTCCATTGTCTGAATTGTCCTTTCGCTTTGTCTGTCCGTTTGAGGATGATAAGCTGTGCTTAGATTCAACTTGGTCCCCATTGCTTTTTGGAAACTTGCCCAAAAATGAGAGGTAAAACCGCTATCTCTGTCAGAAACAATTGATAAAGGAATTCCATGTAATGAAACGATTTCATTTACATACAACTTAGCTAATTGTTCCATACTGAAGGTTTCCTTCATTGGTAGGAAATGAGCTGACTTAGTTAGTCTGTCTACAATCACCCAGATTGTATCATTATTTTTTCTTGTTTTGGGTAATTTGGTAACAAAATCCATTGTTATCAATTCCCATTTCCAAACTGGCATCTCTAACTGCTGCAATAAACCTGAGGGTTTCTGGTGTTCAGCTTTGACTTGTGAACAAGTTAAACACTTAGAAACATAAGCTGCTATATCCTTTTTCATTCCTATCCACCAAACTTTTTTCTTAAATCCTGATACATTTTATCACTTCCAGGATGCATCGTATTGTCACACACCAACCGATGGCGGAAACATCGGGGTGCGAGCACTAAGCGTTCAGATTGCTCATGAGAATTTCCATAACACTATTGTTTCAATAGAGGTTAATTGATTTCATGCAAATGTCTAACCACATCATCACAAGTATCACATTACAGACCAAATCATAAATTGTTCAAATTGTTCAAAAGACTAAATTAACTAGGCGACGTTTCTAAGCATCTCCTAGCTTGATTCCATGCATTCCAAAGCATCCTATCAGCCTGCAACATATATTAAAATATCAATACAAAAGTATTGGCGAGTATTCAAGTTTGATAATAGAATAATAGGTTAAAACAACTCATATCCATAGTGTAAACAACAAAATAGTTTCAGCCGTGCTAGTGTCGCAGTCCACACAGTGATAGCCCAAGTATCCCGATGCTTTAGTGTTTACCCAAGACTCAAGGTAAACTAGAATCCTCCTAACAATACCCCCCGAGAATAATGGGAGAGGTGCATCTCCTATAGCGCTACTATTGTTAAGGTGGAACTACACACTCTGGATTAAACGTCACATAGCACAAAGAGTCAAGAATCAAGAATCACAAGTTTCATGCTCACATAGGATAGAGTATAAGTTTCAGAGATTCAAGTTTAAGCTTCATAGAATACATGTTACACCCCAAAAGTTTAAAGAAAAAGGGGATCGAGTATACTCACAACGATTGTTTAACAGTATAAACTGCTATTGGATCGAAGGGAGCTCTTTGTAGGACTAGCCTGATTAGATTACAATAGGATAAGAGTCGAGTAGAGTAACGAGGTTGAATAAAGTGTCAAACCAGTCACTGGATCGGCTGGCTGTCCGATCGGATGGCTGTCCGATTGGATGGTCAGTCGGTCGGGTGACCCTTGTGTTGTGTGAGGTGATAATGGCTGCCCGATCGGATGGCCATCCGATTGGGTTGCCACTCGTTCGGGTGAGATTCATATGCGAGGGACCAAGGTGGCTGTTCCGATCGGGTGGCTGTCCGACCGTATTGCCACTTGACCCAAATGCTAAGTGCCTTGGTTTCTTCAATCGGGTGGCCTTTCATTCAGACGGATATCCGCTCGGACCACCACTTGATCTAAGTTTCCAATATTTTAAGTAAGTTCCCATGTATCAAAGTTTCAAGGTAAAAGAGCAAGTGTACCCTGATAGGGTGGCTGTCTGATCGGACGGCTGTTCGACCGGGTTACCGCTCGATCGGGCGACCCTTGTTCTTGTTTAACATGCTTGTAAAATTTCAAAGTTTCCAGATTAACGGTGACGGCACGACACGTATCGAGACAACGGTAAAACCCTCTATGACCAAAACTCCGATTGAGTGGGAATCACCCCTGTTCGATCAGTCGTTTGTTTCTAATGGATTTATGTCGGGATCTGTTTTGCTCGTCTTTTCTGGTAAGGACTTAGATCAACACCAACTCTAGGCTATTCATCAGATCTACAGTTAGTGTAGACCCGGTTCCCTCCGAATAGCGTAAAAGTTTTGAGAAAAGATGATGATACTCAAGTTTTATAGGAAAAAGTCTAGATTTAACTTAGATTTTGATTAGATTTAGTGTAAAACGCATGAATCATCTTAGATCTGAGCTAGATCTCGCTTAGAATGACATCACATGTCAGTTTGTACAAACCTCCATGATGACATCACTCTCAAGAACTCAAATCCGAGAGATTTCATGGTGAAAAGTGTGATTTCAAGTGAGAATCACGTAGAGAATGATGTGTAAATCAAGAAAGTAGAAGAACCTAGCCTAAAACGTACCGAAATCAGCAAGAAAGTGGAGGAGAAAGGCGTTTGTGCGTCTGAGTCGAGCAGAGCTGTCACATCACTGAAAATGGTGATGTGACAGGTCTATTTATAGTGTGAAAGTAAAGTGGGGGCGGTACAAGTGGATAGGGTGGTGACCCGTTCGGGTGGTCATCCGATCGGACGGCCACGATCGGACAGTCATCCGATCGAACGGCCACTCTGGCCAATCCATCTTTTCCGCGTTCCCGATTTTGATTCGTTTTGCGTGTTAGGTTAGGCGTTGCGTTGCGTATAGTTTATGTAAAGTATCTAGATTTCATTACAAACCAAAAGTTTCCAAGTTTCATAGATTCCGCCAGTGACAAGGCTCCAGTCTCTCGTTCAACCAAGAATCAAGTTTCACGAGTCTAAGGAGTCCAACACCAATTTAAGTCTCAAGAGTCAGGAATCATAGTTTCTCAAGCATCAAGAATCAAGAGTCCAAGTATCAAGTATTAAGAATCCACATAAAGAATCCATAGTATCAAGAATCAAGTGTCTAGATTAAGTATCAAGTCTCATAGTTTAAGTGTCAAGAATCATGCATCTAGAATAAAGAATCAAGCATCATAGTATCAAGCATTAATATCAATAAGATTCATGCCAAAGTTTCAAAGTATCAACATCACTTAACTACAGGGGCTAAAACTGACAACTAATATGAGTTCAGGGACTGATCTTGCCAAGTGTCTAAAGTTTAGGGACGCTGGGTGTTACAGTCTCCCCTCCTTTAGGAGATTTCGTCCCCGAAATCTTAGATGAAGACTGCTCGAAGAGCTGCGGATACTTGGCCTTCATATCACTTTTCAGTTCCCAAGTGAATTCGGCACCACGCTTTCCTTCCCATCGAACCTTAACAATGGGAATTTTGCTGCGCCTCAGACGCTTGACAGTTTGATCCATGATTTCGACCGATTTCTCCACAAACTGAACAACTTCGTTTATTTGCAAGCCTTCAAGAGGAACCTGTAGTCCCTCATCGGCTAGACATTTACGTAGATTGGATACGTGGAACACTGGATGCACGTTATTTAGTTCCTGAGGCAAGTCGAGTTTGTATGCTACCTTGCTAATCCTTTCAAGTACCTCGAAAGAACCCACATAGCGAGGAACAAGCTTTCCCTTCTTCCCAAAACGAACTACTCCCTTCCAGGGAGATACCTTGAGAAGAACTCGGTTACCAACAACAAATTTCAGTGGCTTCCGCCTATTATCAGCATAGCTGTTTTGTCTACTCCTAGCCTTGATCAAGTTATCACGGATCTGAAGAATCTTATCCGTCGTCTCTTGAACAATCTCAGGGCCGGTGAATTGCTTTTCCCCAACCTCATGCCAGCTGAGAGGGGATCGGCATTTTCGCCCATATAAAGCTTCGAAAGGAGCCATCTGAATACTGGAATGATAGCTATTGTCGTACGAGAACTCTATCAATGGTAAATGTACATCCCAGTTACCACCAAAGTCGATGACACAAGAACGGAGCATGTCCTCTAGGGTTTGAATAGTGCGCTCGGTCTGTCCATCCGTCTGAGGATGAAAGGCCGTGCTAAGATTCAAGTGCGAACCCATAGCGGACTGAAACGTTTGCCAGAGACGTGAAGTAAAACGACCATCACGGTCAGAGATTATGTCTAAGGGTACGCCATGACGGCTTATAATCTCATTGGCATAGACTCGAGCAAGTTTCTCCACTCTGTAATCTTCATGGATAGGAAGAAAGTGAGCGGATTTGGTCAAACGATCAATAATCACCCAGATACTATCGTGACCTTTAGAGGTACGAGGTAGCTTAGTAATAAAGTCCATAGCGCTACTATCCCATTTCCACACAGGGATTTTGGGTTGTTCTAAGAATCCAGAAGGACGCTGGTGTTCCGCCTTTACCTTTGAGCAAGTAAGGCACTTGGACACATATATAGCAATGTCCCTCTTCATGCCAGGCCACCAATAAGTCGTACGCAAATCTTGGTACATCTTATCGGTGCCTGGATGGATAGAGTAGCGGGATTTGTGAGCCTCAGTCATAATAAGCTCACGGAGATTATCGCGATCTGGCACCCAGATGCGATTTAGATAATACTGCAGACCATCAGATTTAGTTTCGAGCTGATTCACATAGCACCATGAACTTCAATAGTTAGACTTCCTTTATTTGCTGACGAAAACTGAGCTTCGCGAATACAAGCATGCAGATCACTAGAGATACGCATAGCCTTAAAATGGGTCTTACGACTAAGGGCATCAGCTACTACATTCGCCTTGCCAGGATGATAGCGAATTTCGCAGTCGTAGTCGTTAAGTAATTCCACCCAACGTCTCTGTCGCATGTTCAGCTCTTTTTGGTCAAAGATATGTTGGAGGCTCCTATGGTCGGTGAAGACCACACACTTGGTACCATACAAGTAGTGTCGCCAAATTTTTAACGCAAAAATAACCACACCGAGCTACATATCGTAAGTAGTATAGTTTTTCTCATGCACTTTGAGCTGACGAGAGGCATAAGCAATAACCTTGTCCCGCTGCATGAGCACACAGCCCAATCCACGGTTCGAGGCATCACAATATATCACAAAATCGTCGTTGCCATCAGGTAGAGTTAACACAGGAGCGTTACACAAAAGGTTCTTAAGAGTTTGAAAGGATTCCTCTTGTTCGGGACCCCAAACAAAACGTTTCTCCTTCTGGGTTAGCGTAGTAAGAGGAACGGCGATTTTAGAAAAATCCGCGATGAACCGATGGTAATATCCTGCCAATCCTAGAAAAGAACGAATCTCGGACACGGATTTAGGCGTACACCAATTCTTCACTGCCTCGATCTTAGAAGGGTAAACATGAATACCCTGACTACTAACAATATGACCAAGAAATTGCACTTCATCAATCCATAACTCACACTTAGAAAATTTAGCATACATGCGCTCACCTCGTAGAAGTTCAAGCATGAGACATAGATGGCGAGCATGATTAGCTTTAGACTTAGAATAAATAAGAATATCTTCGATAAAGACTATCACAAAACGATCCAAATAAGGTTTACAAACACGGTTCATAAGGTCCATGAACACTGCAGGTGCGTTGGTCAAGCCAAAAGGCATGACTACGAACTTGTAGTGTCCATATCGAGTACGAAACGCGGTCTTAGGAATATCATCTTCGAGGACACGTAGTTGATGATATCCAGAGCGAAGGTCAATCTTAGAGAAGCAGGTTGCGCTTTGTAGTTGATCAAATAGGTCATCGATATGAGGAAGCGGATAACGATTCTTCAAATTCACGATAGTCGATACACATATGGAAGGAACCATCCTTCTTCTTGACGAATAAAACGGGAGCACCCCACGGGGAGGTACTTGGACGAATAAAACCCTTATCGAGTAATTCCTGTAGCTGACTAGATAACTCTTGCATCTCAGAAGGTGCAAGACGGTAAGGAGCCCTGGCGACAGGAGTCGCACCAGGTACGAGATCAATACAAAAGTCAACGGATCTGGGAGGAGGAAGACCATGAAGATCTTCAGGAAAGACATCAGTGAAGTCAGACACCACTGGAACGTCGCTTATGTTCTTCCCCTTACCTTTTTGTTCCACCACATGGGCCAAGAAGGCAGGGTTCTGTTTACGTAAGCTTTTGCTCGCTTGTGTGCATGACATCAATCTCAGTCCCTTTGAAGGTCGGTCTCCATAGACGACCAGAGTATCACAAGAAGGAAGAGGAAGACGAACAAGTTTCTCATGACAAACAATCTCGGCATGGTTCTTACGCAACCAATCCATGCCAATGATAACATCAAAACTACCCAACCGCATGGGTATAAGATTGATAGAGAATACGTGATCGTTAAGAATCAAGGAACAATCACGCACAATAGAATTCACAAGAATCGACTTACCATTAGCGACCTCAACAGAGAATGACTCAGGTAACTTGGAGCGTGTACAGTTTATCAAAGACTCAAATTCCACGGACACAAAGCTTTTATCGGCACCAGTATCAAACAGAATCGAAGCATAAAGGTTATTAACAAGGAACATACCATTAACAATGTCATTGTCATTACGAGCCTGATTTGCATTGAGGTTGAACGCTCGTCCACGAGTGGCTGGCTGCTGGTCCTGATTCAGCTGAGGGCACTGGTTACGGAGGTGGGTAGTATCTCCACACTTGTAGCATGCACGAGTAACATTGATTGGCCTTGGGTTCTGCAGAGGTGCTGGAGGGGCAGGTAGAGCTGCCTGAG
Source organism: Helianthus annuus (assembly GCF_002127325.2). NCBI lineage: Eukaryota > Viridiplantae > Streptophyta > Magnoliopsida > Asterales > Asteraceae > Helianthus > Helianthus annuus. Next base: position 179,842,024 of record NC_035441.2, read on the forward strand.
CTGGGGCTTGTTGAGCTTGCGGGGCCAGGTTAGCTTGGCGACAATAAGGAGTCGTGTGACCATAACGGTTACAGTTGGTGCACAGACGACATGCAGAAGCAGCAGGATGATGGTAGTTGCAAGTGGCACACTTAGGATGAGACCCAGTGTATTGCTTCTTAGCCTCGGGAGCAGCAGGGTTAGCAGCAGCAGTAGCAGGAGCAGGCTTTGCAGTAGGAGTAATAGCATTACATCTAAAACCCTGGGATTTCCTTTTCTTGTTCTTGCTGCCGCCTGGCTGCTGGGTATCTTGATTTGCAGACTTAGATGGAGCAGGAGTAGCGAACTGCTTATCATGCACACGGTTGTTGTTCAAACTTGCTGCCAGACGATAGACTTCTTCAATAGTCTCCAGTTGAGCTGCTTCGATAGAATCACGCATAGCAGGAGGTAGACCATTGATATACTTGGTTATCATTCGCTTAGGAGTCGAAACCAAGTGAGGAACGATAAGACTAAGCTGCTTAAAATGGGTAGTATAAGCCAGGTTATCATCACCAACCTGCTTCAGATGCCAAAACTCTTCTTCAAGCTTCAATTGTTCATGAGGAGGGCAGAACTCGAGCATCATGAGTTCTCGCACCTCAGCCCATGGAAGAGCATAGGATTCTTCATTCGAATGGATGTTCCTCTCATTTGACCACCATTCCAACGCTCTGCCTTGGAACATTCCAGTTGCACTCCTAGTTTTCAAATTATCTGGGCACTCGCTGTTAATGAAGGTAACTTCAATGCTGTCGAACCACTCGAGCATAACAGTCACCCCATCACTGCCCGTGAAAGACTTAGGGTTGCAAGAGATGAAATGTTTATAGTTGAACTTTGTAGGCTTTTGCTTCTCAGCCTTGGAGTCCACAGAGGATGGTGGTGTGTTTGATCCCTGGAGCTCAGAGACGATCTTTGGCACGACTCGAGCAATCTGGTCGGCCATGAATGACATCATCTTTTTCTGAGACTTCTCCCTGGATTTCCTGAGGGTGTCGGATAACTTTCGAGAAGACATCCTAAAGATCCAATAAGAGGATCGTATAAGTCTAAATTAACATAGATTAACATAGATTCACGCACGGTAGACTAAGACTCAAGATTCACAAGGTTCTCATAGATACCGCAAACCCACGACATTCGCATGGCGCGTTGTACGGAGTTTGGCAACAGGTCAGAGGATCGTATATAGGAAGTACCAGCAGCGTATCCACCACGTTTCGGGCACCTTGCTTACACCCCGTACTCGGCGTCATGCTATATGTCGCAATTTCCAAATAATACACTCATCATCATCATCACAATACACACGTAGATTAATCCAATAGGTTCCAATAGATTACACACTACAATCCATTACCCTCACATGGCATGTCGTACAAAGCTTGGCAGCATGTCGGAAGCGCTTATATATAGGAAGTACCAGCGGCGTATCCACCACGCTTCGAACATAATACTTCCGCCTCGTACTCGATGTTATGTTCACACATTTATCATCATAGATTAATCCAAATAGATTCATGTAGATTTCAAATAGATTCCAATAGATTCAATAGACTCCCATAGATTCAATAGATTCAATAGACTCCCATAGATTCAATAGATTCAATAGACTCCAATAGCTTCACATAGTTTCACATAGATTCGTGTTAACAATCCATAAACAATCGAAATCCCGCATGGCACGTGCTACGAAAGTTCGCCAACATGACGGAAGCACTTATATATAGGAAGTACCAGCGGCGTATCCACCATGCTTCAATCATGCCATGTCCGTCTCGTCATCGGTGTCATGCCTCATTAACCACCACTTTAGATTTCATCTCTTCTCAAAACATAGAGTAACCAGATAGATTTAACCACATAGATGAACCAGGTAGTCTTAATCACTTAAACCCGAGCCTCCAAAACTACGAATTTCACTTAGCGCGTGGTACGAAGGTTTGGTAGCATGCCAAAAACGCTTATATATAGGAAGTACCGGCGGCGTATCCACCACGCTTTGGACATGCCACTTTCCCCCTCGTCTTCAGTGCTAGGCTACATTTCGTATTTTGTTTCTCCATCCACCCATACATAGCTTACACATAGATTTCACTAGAGTACACAATAGATTTCACATAAGTTTCTCATAGAATACACAAATAGACTTTCCATAGCTTTAGAATCCCATATCAGACACTAAATTTCGTATGGCACTCGGTACGAAAGTTGGTGACATGTCAGAAACACTTATATATAGGAAGTACCAGCGGCGTATTCACCATGTTTCTGACACGTCACTTTCCCCTCGTATTCCATGCCATGTTACATCCAGTGTCTCACAATCACATTATCACATAGTTTACACATAGAATAAAGCCTCATAAATTTAGTTCGATCTGAGATTAGATTTTAGGTTTTAGATTACGGACAACATGTGATTCGTGTAAAAGTAAACCAAAATGATCGAAGAATCGGGTTTAAATCCATATGCATAAAATCGAGATAACATAAAAACAAGATAGGCTCATAAGACATAGGATTGTTCCGGGTAGAGGAATGGCGACTAACCAAAGTGATTCGAACCCCTTTTGAATTGCGGTAACGTGTCTTGACTTACTTAGACAAATACGTCATCGATGTTAGGCCTACGATATTCGTCCTTTTGGTCATTTCATGTACCCAATTGATCGGAAGTCACGAGACTTTGGCGAGACATAAAAATCATCAAATAGTGGGACCAGTTATCAAGGTCTGAGTTTCATCTCTAACTTGACAACATCGTACCCCTAAATAGTGTTGGTACTTATTCGCAGACAAGACCTACTTAGAATAATATGGAGATATCCCTTCAAGGTTTGGATGTCACTCCTATCTTGTGGGCAAATCTCGTGCGAAATACAAACACTGGCTAGCAGTGTTTTCAAAGTATAAAGTGTATATTGTATCAGCCTTAGGAAAGGCATGTAAGTTTAATAGGAACATGTGCTGCTAGGAAGCAGATACGGTAGAATGCATAAGTCTTAAACAACACATAAGAATCAAGTTCCTAGAACTATAGACTAGGGCAAGTATTCCTACTCATCCTAATTCCCTATAGTTATGGCTCTCATACCAATCTGTCGCACCCCAACCGATGGCGGAAACATCGGGGTGCGAGCACTAAGCGTTCAGATTGCTCATGAGAATTTCCATAACACTATTGTTTCAATAGAGGTTAATCTATTTCATGCAAATGTCTAACCACGTCATCACAAGTATCACATTACAGACCAAATCATAAATTGTTCAAATTGTTCAAAAGACTAAATTAACTAGGCGACGTTTCTAAGCATCTCCTAGCTTGATTCCATGCATTCCAAAGCATCCTATCAGCCTGCAACATGTATTAAAATATCAATACAAAAGTATTGGTGAGTATACAAGTTTGATAATAGAATAATAGGTTAAAACAACTCATATCTATAGTGTAAACAATAAAATAGTTTCAGTCATGCTAGTGTCGCAGTCCACACAGTGATAGCCCAAGTATCTTGATGCTTTAGTGTTTACCCAAGACTCAAGGTAAACTAGAATCCTCCTAACAATACCCCCCCGAGAATAATGGGAGAGGTGCATCTCCTATAGCGCTACTATTGTTAAGGCGGAACTACACACTCTGGATTAAACGTCACATAGCACAAAGAGTCAAGAATCAAGAAATCACAAGTTTCATGCTCACATAGGATAGAGTATAAGTTTCAGAGATTCAAGTTAAAGCTTCATAGAATACATGTTACACCCCAAAAGTTTAAAGAAAAAGGGATCGAGTATACTCACAGCGATTGTTTAACAGTATAAACTGCTATTGGATCGAAGGGAGCTCTTTGTAGGACTAGCCTGATTGGATTACAATAGGATAAGAGTCGAGCAGAATAACGAGGTTGAATAAAGTGTCAAACCAGTCACTGGATCGGCTGGCTCTCCGATCGGATGGTTGTCCGATCGGATGGTCAGTCGGTCAGGTGACCCTTGTGTTATGTGAGGTGATAATGGCTGCCCGATCGGATGGCCATCCGATCGGGTTGGCACTCGTTCGGGTGAGATTCATATGCGAGGGACCAAGGTGGCTGTTCCGATCGGGCGGCTGTCCGACCGTATTGCCACTTGACCCAAATGTTAAGTGCCTTGGTTTCTTTAATCGGGTGGCCTTTCGTTCGGACGGCTGTCCGCTCGGACCACACCACTTGATCTAAGTTTCCAATATTTTAAGTAAGTTCCCATGTATCAAAGTTTCAAGGTAAAAGAGCAAGTGTCCCCTGACAGGGTGGCTGTCCGATCGGACGGCTGTTCGATTGGGTTACCGCTCGATCGAGCGACCCTTATTCTTGTTTAACATGCTTGTAAAATTTCCAAGTTTCCAGATTAAAGGTGACGGCACGACAGTATCGAGACAACGGTAATGTAACACCCCGAAAACGAGTTTGGTAATTAAACCCCGTTAATACCAAAGAGCGGGTAAAATACCGTTAGTGGTAAAAATTAACCCGGTAAATATTATGATTTAAATAAATAAACCTAATATTAATTGGAAAGAGGGTAAATACTTTGAGAAAACAAAGTACATAAAAATGCCTGAGTTAACGGGACTTAGAATATAACGGGTTATAGCTTCCCGAACCTATTAAGTTAACTAGGAGTAATTAACCTAGTTAATGAGGTGTAAATAAGTAAATAAAATATGGAGTTCTAGTCCCTAATAATTAAAATTAAACTTGAGGGACCAAAACCGTTAAAGAGGAAACAAGTTTTATTTAATAAAAAAAAGTAAAAAAGAAAAATCCAACACACACTGGTGTGTGGATCGACCAGAACACAGAAGGGGGCGACCGGGTTTCTTCAAAACCCTAACTCACCCAAAAAATTCACAAATTGAAGGTCAAGATCAATTCCAAAACGAAATCCGAGCCTAGATTGGTGATCTCCATTGCAAGGGAGTCATAAGGTATGTGAAATTTGATAGAAAATCTCTACTTGAAATTCTGATGAACTTAGAGAATTCAGAAACTTCTGATGCATGATTGTTATATGGATGAAATAGGAACATAGTAGTGTCTAGGAGTAAACCCAAGACAAGTATATGTTAAAATCATGCTTAGCTCAAGTAGATTCAGATTTTTGTTGATACTAAATTCATGTATGAGATGTTTTTAGGGTTTTGATTGCTAAAAATAGTGTTATGATGTCAAGAACATGCTTAAATTGAAAGCTGAATTCAAACAGCTCCTGATCAGAATTTACAGTCAACTTGTATTGGCTGTAACCTGAACAAAACATGACAAAAACATGTGTTTCTTGAGTCTAAAATATAATTCCAGGAAATATCTTTAAAACCCCACTGGAATCGCATTTTTTCGACGAAAATTGAGCGTTTTATGAATTTTTCCGTATCAAAGGTTCGAGCTGCGTTTTCTGGCAGAATTTGTAGCCCATTACGAATGTCATAACTCAATTTAGGAATTGAGTTATGATCTCAAATTCTTACTGTAGAAATTTTTAAGTGATTAAAAGAATCGCCAATTGGAATTTCGTCAATCGGATAAACGAGGAATTTTAAATGAATTTTTCCGTAAGCTGCAGTCAGAAGTGACGAATCTGATTGCAGCTTAGTAAATGAATTTTTACAAATTTTTGGTAAAGAGCTAGATCTTGAAATTTTAACACAAGGTCTAACCCTCCGAGAGGCACGCCACATAAAAAAATCACAATTTTTGAAGACTTGTAAACAGGTTAAACAAGTCACCAAAAACAACCCATTTTTCAGTGATATGAAATGCCTGAATGAAATCGCGGTCTACTTGGTTGTGTGTAAAATTTGATTTCATTAAGAGTTCGGATGAAATATGCCTAAGTGAGTTCAATGAACCAAATGTGCATTTGAATATGTTGATCAGTCAATTGACTTTTAAAAAGTCAAACCGACCAAATGATTAGATCGAATGATAATTTTGATATGGTCGAATGATAAATTCGACATAAAACCCGTAGGATGGAATAGTCATAAACGGTTATGACTAATCTAACCATCTTACGAATTGTGATGATGATAGTTTGACTCTAGACAAGCTAGATGAAGACTTGGGAAAGAAGCAGGTCAAACGGATCGAGTACGCGGAAAAAGGACATGACCGGATATAAGGTAAGTGAAACTTACACCTTTTAGTAAAATAAATGTTCATCCTATAAGTTTCAAATACAATAAGGATAATATTCAAGATATGGTTCCCGACGCGAAATAATACGGGTCAGAACTAATATGAAAGTTAAAAACCATGTTAAATGGTAAAAGAGATAGAACGGTAAATTAGCCATGAAAAGCTAATTATAAAAATGGGTTTTTGAACGGTTACTATAAGTAAGCCTAATGAATAAAAAGAGTAAAACGGGTCAAATGGTAATGTGGATACCATTTGACAAATATCGACTAATAAGCACTTGTCGAATTTTATGCTTACAGGATAAAGCGGCTTATGAATTAGCATTGCTATGAATTAGCAAATTTTTGAGACAAGGTATTAAAACGTGTCAATGTATTGATCCGAGCCATGTACATATAATTATGTTGTAGTTAAAAGTGCTAATTTGGTCAATAATTGGTGAGAGTCTTTCGTCGTAAAATAAGAGACTAGAATTGACCAAAAAGCCCTTAACGGGCGAACCGGGTAAACGACCATTAGAGTTTGTTTAGAAACTGTTTATTGATTTTGAAACCCTTAGATACATATAAAAAGTATAGGCAAAAACGTTTGCAGGTCAAAATAGACTAAGAAGTAAATTGTGGTTAAATGCTTAGATAGATACAAATGAATCGGTGAATGTAAACGCCTACGTAAACTCTAGGATGGGAGTGAAAACGTTAAGGTTTGACAAGCCCGGGATGGGTAAAATGATAGGAATTAACTATTTTCTTTTTAGAGCATGTAGTGAAATAATAATGCCAAACGGGTCGAATAATTACCTAAAGGATTTATGAGCCAACATTGGATAAATCAGATTTTTATGCAAACCAAGGTGATAAACGGGTCCGTAATTTAATTATGGACGCGTAGGAAAAAGAATCACCTAAAACGGACTTGTAGATAAAAAGTTATGACACTTTAAAGATCGTTTTACGATTAAAACCATAGCTGGGAAAAATGCAGGTTTCAGCAACAAAACTGTTGGAAAATCATCTCCCCCGCGACACGCGACAGGGAGCAGTAATCCTGGCGCGACACGCGAGGGCGCTCGCGGTACGTGAAAGATCAAGAGGAGTATGTCGCGTGGCGCGACAGACTAAATTCCGAAATTTTATTTTGTTTTTGATTGTTCGATACTAGAACTTGATTATACTAATATTTAAATATCGAAACTAACTTTTAAGTTGGTTTTGATCATAGGTGAATGCGAAGATGTCCCGGATGAAGATCAAGCTCATTGAAGAACCGAACATGATCAAGATACAAGCTTCCGCACATGGTTTCGTCGTCATTTAAAAACGACGAATTTATACATGTTGCATTGTATTGTTTCAAACCTGAAACTGTTTTAATTTAACTGTATTTTTCACTGTATATGTTATTATAGTTACATGTTTATTTACGTAAATAATACGAAACCCTAAAATAATAGCAAAGGTGTTACAGGTAAAACCCTTTAGCACCAAAACTCCGATTGAGTGGGAATCACCCCTGTTCGATCAGTCATTTGTTTCTAGTGGATTTATGTCGGGATCTGTTTTGCTCGTCTTTTCTGGTAAGGACTTAGATCAACACCAACTCTAGACTATTCATCTGATCTACAGTTAGTGTAGACCCGGTTCCCTCCAAATAGCGTAAAAGTTTTGAGAAAAGATGATGATACTCAAGTTTTATAGGAAAAAGTCTAGATTTAACTTAGATTTTGATTAGATTTAGTGTAAAACGCATGAATCATCTTAGATCTGAGCTAGATCTCGCTTAGAATGACATCGCATGTCAGTTTGTACAAACCTCCATGATGACATCACTCTCAAGAACTCAAATCCGAGAGATTTCATGGTGAAAAGTGTGATTTCAAGTGAGAACCACGTAGAGAATGATGTGTAGATCAAGAAAGTACAAGAATCTAGCCTAAAACATACCGAAATCAGCAAGAAAGTGGAGGAGAAAGGCGTTTGGGCGTCTGAGTCGAGCAGAGCTGTCACATCACTGAAAATGGTGATGTGACAGGTCTATTTATAGTGTGAAAGTGAAGTGGAGGCGGTACAAGTGGATATGGTGGTGACCCGTTCGGGTGGTCATCCGATCGGATGGTCATCCGATCGGGTGGTCATCCGATCGGACGGTAATCCAATCAGACAGCCACTCTGGCCAATCCATCTTTTGTGCGTTCCCGATTTTGATTCGTTTTGCGTGTTAGGTTCGGCGTTGCGTTGCGTATAGTTTATGTGAAGTATCTAGATTTCATTACAAACCAAAAGTTTCAAAGTTTCATAGATTCCGCCAGTGACAAGGCTCCAGTCTCTCGTTCAACCAAGAATCAAGTTTCACGAGTCTAAGGAGTCCAGCACCAATTTAAGTCTCAAGAGTCAGGAATCATAGTTTCTCAAGCATCAACAATTAATAGTCCAAGTATCAAGTATTAAGAATCCACATAAAGAATCCATAGTATCAAGAATCAAGTGTCTAGATTAAGTATCAAGTCTCATAGTTTAAGTGTCAAGAATCATGCATCTAGAATAAAGAATCAAGCATCATAGTATCAAGCATTAATATCAATAAGATCCATGCCAAAGTTTCAAAGTATCAACATCACTTAACTACAGGGGCTAAAACTGACAATTAATAGGAGTTCAGGGACTGATCTTGCCAAGTGTCTAAAGTTTAGGGACGCTGGGCGTTACACGTATACTTAGACTTATGGGCTTCTTCTAGTATACGGTGACGTAGGTTTCCGAATTTAGGTATCCACATTCTTTTCTTATGGAATCTCCAAATTCCATCGGTTCCTTGTTCCAATTCTTTATTCATTCCTTTTAACTTTTCAGTATCGTCCTTGATTACTGATTCTTGTGCTTTTCTAATCTGTTCATTTAAATCTTCTGTAGATTTAATTTAAGAGAACGCATTCTTTTTGGCTTTTCATGATACTTTCGACTTAAAGCATCAACTACTACATTGGCCTTTCCTGCATGATATTGGATGTTGCAATCATAATCACTAAGAATTTCCATCCAGCGCCTTTGTCTCATATTCAGTTCCTTTTGCACAAAAACATACCTTAAACTCTTATGATCGGTGAAAATGGTAAACTTACTACCGTAAAGGTAATGTCTCCAAATTTTGAGGGCAAAAATTATAGCTCCTAATTCCAAATCATGGGTTGAATAATTCTCTTCATGACTCTTAAGTTGTCTAGATGCGTAAGCTATAACCTTTTGTCGTTGCATCAATACACATCCATAACCTAACTTAGAAACGTCACAATAGACTACAAAGTCTTCAGTTCCTTCTCGTAACGCTAGTATGGGTGCATTGGTTAGTCTTTGCTTAAGAATTCTAAAGGTTTCTTCCTGTTTTGGTCCCCATTCAAACTTAACAGATTTACAGGTTAGCTTAGTTAAGGGAATGGCTATTCTCGAAAAATCTCGAATAAATCTTCTATAATAACTGGCTAATCCTAAGAAACTTCTAACCTCGGTTGGTGACTCAGGGATTTTCCATCTGGTAATCGCCTCGATCTTGGTGGGATCCACATGAATTCCTTCATGATTGACTAAATGCCCAAGAAACTGTAACTGTTCTAACCAAAATTCGCACTTTGAAAACTTTGCATAAAGTTTTTCTTTCCTTAATAAACTTAAAAGTGCGTGCAAATGCTTTGCATGTTCCTCTTTACTCTTAGAGTAAATAAGAATATCATCTATAAAGATAATTATGAATTTATCCAAATATGGCCTACATATTCGGTTCATCATGTCCATAAATGCGGCTGGGGCATTGGTTAAACCAAATGGCATGACAGTAAATTCATAATGGCCATACCTTGTTCTATAAACGGTCTTAGGAATATCCTCCTCCTTTACCTTTAATTGATGATATCCTGACCTTAAATCGATTTTAGAGAAAAATCGAGCTCCTTGCAACTGATCGAACAGGTCATCGATTCTTGGTAATGGATACCGATTCTTAATCGTGACTTTGTTCAATTCACGGTAATCAATACACATACGCATAGATCCGTCTTTCTTTTTAACAAATAAAATCGGTGCTCCCCATGGCGATGAACTTGGCTGTATGAATCCTTTCTCCAACAGTTCATCTAATTGTTTCTTCAGTTCCTGCATTTCTGCGGGTGCCAAACGATAAGGTGCTTTGGCAGTTGGTGCTGTCCCTGGTAGTAGGTGGATTCTAAATTCAACTTCTCTATCCGACAGTAGTCCTGGTAATTCTTCTGGAAACACGTTTGGAAACTGAGATACTACTGGAATATCTTTCAGTTCTTTTCCTTTAATGTTAGTGATTATGGAAATCAAATATACTAAAGATCTTTTTCTTATATAACTTGTTGTTTTTATCACAGAGATAAATTTCGTGGATCTAGATGGCTTATCTCCTTTAATTGTGATCTTTTCACCCTTTGGTGAATTTACTTGGATTGACTTTTGATCATATAAAATACTGGCTTTATTGGTTATTAACCAATCCATTCCTAACACAACATCAAATCCTGCCAGATTCATTGGGTAAAGGTTTGCAATAAACTTTTGATTTAAAAATTCTATTCTTGCTCCTTGCAAGATTTCAGAAATTCTAACGCTTTCTCCATTTGCTGTCTCTACTAGACATTCTTGTGGAAGTTTAGTTAATGGTTGATTAAGAAGTTTGCAAAATGAAGTATTAATAAAACTTTGGTTTGCACCAGAGTCAAATAATACTTTAGAAAAAACATCATTAACTAAAAACGTACCGGCTATCACGTCCGGAATCATTTTGGCTTCTTCTGTAGTAAGAACAAATGCTCTAGCATTTTTGGTAGTCTTATTGTTTGTAGCTGGAGCCATTTTCGGACAGTTTGGTTTTATGTGACCTTGTTCTCCGCAGTTGTAGCATATCTGTAAGACTCTTGTTAAGAGGACGGGATTTAATAATATATTACATGAATCTCTTACTGAAATTTTGAGTTTACAAAAAGTTTCAAGTTTTAAGACCGTACATATTCATAAAAAGTACAAAAGCAAAGTCTTAAGTAACACCTACTAGACAATTACCGACTAGTTTAAAACATTGATTACATGATTAGCAAATCATCTACATCAAAAACATTGTCTAGACAAGATTAAGTTAACGCGGAAGCATCCAAAATTTGTGTTCGGTTCTTGTAACATGCTTGATCACCATCCGGAAGGACCCCATTAGTACCTAGAGTCAAAACCACTTAAAAGGTTAGATATGACATATATACAATGCTTATAAACGAGTTCTAGTCTCGAACCATCAAAAATAAAATAAAATTTAACTTTTCATCCTGTCGCGTGTCGCGAAGGATCCTCGCGTGGCGCATGTCGCAACCCCCGATCCCTAGTTCCCGGGAACGGGCGGCCGCGAGCCAGTTTCGGTGGTATCACATTATTGTCCAATTTGGCAGCGGAAATTTTCATCAGGACCGTAGTTAGGAAATATTTTATCAGAGTAAACCACCACATTTTGTAACATTAAACACATGGGTAAAACCCAAGTTTTCAGTACACACCATTTCATAGGGATACACCCTATTTTATTTAAGAAAATCATCTATTTCTTTTAGGTAACTTTATTGCCATTTTTCCAAGCCTTCAGTGCTGTCCAGTTGGCTTCTATTTGACTTTCACGTTTTATTACCTGAAACGCGTTTTAAAAACATTTTGTCAGTGGGAAATACTGGTGAGTGAATCCCAGTTAAATCAAGTTTAAGTAAAACAATTTCACAGTGTACAGTATTGAGGGCGCATCCACAATTACATTTGTTTCCAAGATATAACAATTAACATCAGTGGTACTGTCGTACTCAACTTGTGGAAATGTTACTCCTTGACCAGGTGGTAACAAATTTTGTATACAAAACCCCAACATACCCACTATAATTGTATTCTTACAAATACTCAATAACTGTTATTCGCATGGAAAAGTATTTAAGGTTTTGTAAAAACAATAAATAAAAGGTTTTCAAAAAGTGGATCAACTCACATTACTGTCTTAGGGTTTTCAGTAAGGATTTCCTGGGAATAATCTATAAATTACACAAATGCACGTGTGTTAGTATAATAACCCATTTTAACATTAGTAATACCCTCCCCGAGACGGCATTCCAACGACTACGTCGGGTAGAACCACGACAGCCGTTACGGAACCCTAGATCAATCGGGCAGAGTATCTAATACGTCTCCAGGGGTTATGATACTTACATCGTAGCAGAACCTCGCTATTTAGGGGGTATTAGACTCGGGTATAATGCCCACTATTCAGAAATTGAGATTGAGGAAAAGAAAATGAACGAGCAGACTGAAGATCCGATGCATTCTATTTATAGGGGCTGAATTCGACTTTCACGCGGCCCGCGTAAAGTTTAGACAAGGGCTACGCGGCCCGCGTCAAACCCCGGTCAAAGCGTAGCTCGTCCGGATCATTGACTAGACTTGACACGATGATGACACGTGTCATCACCGGGTGTGCCACCATTTTGATCTCACGCGGCCCGCCTAAACTTAATTTCTCTTATTTTTACTTATTTTTAAATGCTATATTGTATTTCAGGCTCGGTTTTCACATACGGGGTATATTTAAAGACATATATGAATATTTTAAAATATATTAGGTGTTGGGAAAAATAATCGAGGGTGTTAGTTTAGCTAGGATTGTTACATCCTCCCCACCTTGTTTTAGAGCTCGTCCTCGAGATCTACTGGAACAAGTGCGGATATTTCTTTTGCATTTCTGATTCAAGCTCCCATGTGTACTCAGGTCCTCTTTTGGAGTCCCACTTTACTTTGCCAGAACTAATCTCTTATGCTTGAGATTCTTAACTTTTCTATCTTCAATCTGTAGAGGACTTTCTACAAATTTAAGTTGTTCATTTACCTCTATGTCCTTAAGAGGTACTACAAGTGATTCATCAGCTAGGCATTTCTTGAGATTAGATACATGAAATACATCATGTATTCCTGCCATTTCCTCTGGCAGTTGTAGCTGATAAGCTACAGGTCCTATTCTTCTAATAATCTCAAAAGGTCCAACATACCTGGGACTTAGCTTTCCTCGTTTGATGAATCTTACCACTCCTTTCCAAGGAGAGACTTTTAACAATAATTTATCACCCACCTGGAATTCTAACGGCTTACGTCTGTTATCAGCGTAGCTCTTCTGTCGATCACGTGTTGCTCTCAGTCGTTCCTTGACTTGAATGATCTTATCGGTTGTTTACTGCACTATCTCAGGTCCAGATAGTTGCTTTTCCCCAATTTCTGCCCAACAGACTGGGGTTCTGCACTTTCGTCCATAATGTGCTTCGAATGGTGCAGCATTGATACTTGTGTGATAACTGTTATTATAAGAAAATTCTATTAAAGGTAAGTGATCATCCCAATTACCTCCGAAATCAATTACACAAGCTCTAAGCATGTCTTCCATTGTCTGCATTGTTCTTTCGCTTTGGCCGTCTGTTTGAGGATGGTAAGCTGTGCTTAGATTCAACTTAGTTCCCATTGCTTTTTGGAAACTTGCCCAAAAATGAGAGGTAAAACGGCTATCCCTATCAGAAACAATTGATAAAGGTATTCCATGTAATGAAACAATTTCATTTACATATAATTTGGCTAACTGTTCCATACTGAAAGTTTCCTTCATTGGTAAGAAATGAGCTGACTTGGTTAGCCTATCTACAATCACCCAGATTGTATCATTACCTTTTCTTGTTTTGGGTAATTTGGTAACAAAATCCATTGTTATCAATTCCCATTTCCAAACTGGCATTTCTAATTGTTGCAACAAACCTGAGGGTTTCTGGTGTTCAGCTTTAACTTGAGAACAAGTTAAACATTTAGAAACATAAGCTGCTATATCTTTTTTCATTCCTATCCACCAGAAATTTTTCCTTAAATCCTGGTACATCTTATCACTTCCTGGATGCATCGTATAGTTAGACTTATGGGCTTCTTCTAATATACGGTGACGTAAGTTTCCTAATTTAGGTATCCACATTCTCTTTTTATGGAATCTCCAAATTTCATCTATTCCTTGTTCTAATTCTTTAATCATTCCTTTTAATTTTTCAGTATCTTCCTTGATTACTGATTCTTGTGCTTTTCTGATCTGATCGTTTAAATCTACTTGTAGATTTAATTTAAGAGAACGTATCCTTTTTGGCTTTTCATGATACTTCCGACTTAAAGCATCAACCACTACATTTGCCTTTCCTTCATGATATTGGATATCACAATCATAATCACTAAGCAATTCCATCCAACGTCTTTGTCTCATATTCAACTCCTTTTGCCCGAAAACATATCTTAAACTTTTATGATATGTGAATATGGTAAACTTATTACCATAAAGATAATGTCTCCAAATCTTAAGGGCAAAAATTATGGCTCCTAGTTCTAGATCATGGGTTGAATAATTCTCTTCATGATTCTTAAGCTGTCTAGAGGCGTAAGCTATAACCTTTTGACGTTGCATTAATACACATCCATAACCTAACTTAGAAGCGTCACAATAGACTACAAAGTCTTCAGTTCCTTCTGGTAACGCTAGTATGGGTGCATGGGTTAATCTTTGCTTAAGGGTTCTAAAGGCTTCCTCTTGTTTTGGTCCCCATTCAAACTTAATGGATTTACAGGTTAACTTAGTTAAAGGAATAACTATTCTAGAAAAATCTTGAATAAAGCTTCTATAATAACCGGCCAATCCTAAGAAACTTCTAACCTCGGTTGGTGATTCAGGGGCTTTCCATTTGGTAATTGCTTCGATTTTTGTTGGATCTACATGAATTCCTTCATGATCGACTAAGTGTCCAAGAAATTGTACCTGTTCTAACCAAAACTCGCACTTGGAAAACTTAGCGTAAAGCTTTTCTTTTCTTAATAGACTTAAAAGTAAGTGCAAATGCTTTGCAAGTTCCTTTTTATTCTTAGAGTAAATTAGAATATCATCTATGAAGACAATTATGAATTTATCCAAATATGGCTTACATATTCGGTTCATCATGTCCATAAATGCGGCTGGGGCATTGGTTAAACCAAATGGCATGACAGTAAATTCATAATGGCCATACCTTGTTCTGAATGCGGTCTTAGGAATGTCCTCTTCCTGTACCTTTAATTGATGATATCCTGATCTTAAATCGATCTTAGAGAAAAATCGAGCTCCTTGCAGTTGATCGAACAGATCATCGATTCTTGGTAATGGATACCGGTTCTTAATCGTGACCTTGTTCAACGGTAATCAATGCACAAACGCATTGATCCGTCCTTCTTTTTGACAAACAAAATTGGTGCTCCCCATGGCGATGAGCTTGGCTGTATAAATCATTTCTCCAACAATTCGTCTAACTGCTTCTTCAATTCCTGCATTTCGGCGGCTGCCAAACGATAAGGTGCTTTGGCAATCGGTGCTGTCCCTGGTAACAGATGAATTCTGAATTCAACTTCTCTGTCTTGAGGTAATCCTGGCAATTCTTCTGGAAATATATCTGAAAACTGGGACACTACTGGAATGTCTTTTAATTCTTTTCCTTTAGTGTTAGTGATTATAGAAATCAAACACACTATAGATCCTTTTCTTATATAACTTGCATTTTTCATCACAGAGATGAATTTTGTGGATCTAGATGGTTTATCTCCTTTAATTGTGATCTTTTCACCCCTTGGTGAATTTACTTGGATTGACTTTTGATCACATAAAATATTAGCTTTATTGGCTATTAACCAATCCATTCCTAACACGACATTAAATCCTGCCAGATTCATTGGGTAAATGTTTGCAATAAATTTTTGATTAAAAATTTCTATTCTTGCTCCTTGCAAGATTTCAGAAATCCTAACAGTTTCTCCATTTGCTGTCTCTACTAGACATTCTTGTGGTAGTTTAGTTAATGATTGATATAGAAGTTTGCAAAACGAAGTATTGATAATACTTTGGTTTGCACCAAAGTCAAATAACACTTTAGCAAAAATATCATTAACTAAAAACATACCAGTTATGACATCCGGGATCATCTTGGCTTCATCTGCAGTCAGAACAAATGCTCTAGCATTTTTAGTGTTCTTGTTGTTTGCAGATGGAGCTAACTTCGGACAATTTGTCGTGATGTGACCTTTTTCTCCGCAATTGAAACACATTCCATTACTGGATTTCTTCTTGCAATCTTCTTCCTTGTGTCCTGGGGCCTTGCAGAAATTGCAGTGAATGGAGCATTTTCCTAAATGCTTCTTTCTGCAGGTTTTGCAGTATGGTGCAGAGGTAGAACCTACATTCCTACGGTTGGAATTCCCAAAACGGAATTCTTGGGTAAGCCTTTGGGTTAGGTTTCTCCTCTGGTCTTCTTCTCTAGTACGGATTAACTCATTTGTCAAGGTATTGGCTAGTTCTACAGCTTCTTCTATGGTTTGGGGTCTACCTGCCTTGACTACATGCCTAATCTCCCCAATTAATCCCCAGATGTAATGGGAGATTAATACTGGTTCAGGTGATGCAAGAGTTGGCACTATTCTAGCATATTCAAAGAATGTAGTAGTGTACCCCTTACTATCTACCCCGGTCATCCTAAGGTTCAGAAACTTATTTGCTATCTGCCCTTTTTCATTGGGAGGGCAGAACTTCCTTTCTACCATATTTTTGAACTCTTCCCATTCCATGTTATAAATCCTATCACTTCCCCTTGACTGGAGGATAGTGTTCCACCATTCTAGGGCTGAGTTCTTAAACAGGTTAGAAGCAAACATTATCTTATCTTCTTCAGCACACTTGCTTATTTTCAGAACAACCTCAGTCTTCTCTATCCAGCATAAAGCTGCAATGGGTCCTTCATTGCCCGAGAATTCTACTGGTTTGCAGGACCAGAATTCTTTGTAAGAACAACCATATGGCATGGTTCTTCTTCTTTTAGGAATGGGCACCTGAAGTATAGGTCCATTGTTTATGCTGTGTTCCGGTTCAATTGGTCGCTTACTGTTATGCTTACTTTTATTATTCGCTTCTTGAACCGTTTGAATAATAAATGGCATTGCATCTATTATTCCTTGTGTCACTATGTGTTAAACGACACTATTATCCATTTGGTTTCCATTGTTATTGTTGTTCGGATTCAGATTATCATTATTCGAGTGGTTGTCGTTCTGAATATTATCATTCTGGTTTTCCTGATTCACTTCGTTGTCCATCTGAATTTTAAACATTTACCAAATATTAATATCAATAATATTTGAATATAGCCAATCACGTGTCACACACTTTTGGTCAAAAGCGTCGATCATTGCGACTTACTCTATTCATATAGTATGCATCTATTACACACCAGTACTGAAATAGAAATTACAATACCGACTGAAATTCAAAACTACACTACTAGTAATAGGCATCCGTAGTTTTTTTTAAACACATACACACATATATTATTATATTATTATAATTATTTCTACCGTCTCCACCATTGATTCAGGGATATGGATTCATCCAAAAATCCATATTGCGTTCATCGTATTTCCATACGAGACGCTCTCCTACTTGTCGCATTCTCTCACTGCTTTCTAAAATTTCCTCACCAAAAGTTCTAAGTTCTTGTACGTTTTCTGCACTCATTGGGGGTGCAGGTTCTAGGACTGGGTTCGGAATCTGGGGTGCGGGTTCCTGATACGAGGCCTGATATGGGTAAGGATTTTCTCAAATCTCCCTAATGTATGCATCGTTATCGAAATAGGGATCTAGAGTATCTAACCCCTGGGTAGGCTCCTAGATTTGGCATAGGCAAATCTTCATGGATAGGGTAATGTTGCGCATAATCCCTGTTGTCGTCCCACCATGGGTCGTAATTTGGGTCTAGGGGATTTGGTGCAGGTACCCTAGGTATCTCCTCCGGGTTGAAATCATGAATTTCTACTTGATTTCCAAGGTTTTCTATTTCCATGGGTTGATCAGGAATTGGTAGTTGTGGTTGGGGTGCTAACATTTGCTCCAGGTTTGGGTCAGCTGCAGTGGTTGCTAAGATATGGATATTAGCTATACCCCTATTAAGCATATCCTGGGCATATGCATCGGTTTCTCTCTTTGTTGCGGCTAGTGCTCTCTGGTCTTGTAACTTTTTCATACGCTTCCTACGCTTGTGTGCTACCCTACTGAACCATCCCCTCTTTTTCTGAGGAAATGGCTCTTCAGATTGAGCCTTAAATACGAATATTCCTTCTTCTGTATCAGCAGAGTACCCCGAGAGGGCAGGCCGAGAAGAGGCACCTTCGCTGCTAGGCGAACCAGACAATTGACGATACGTGTCAGATGGTCCTTGGTCGCTCATACTGTAGACTAACAAATAGTCAGATAACACATAACAAGAAAATACAGTTATGCACGTACTCCCGTTATTTATTTCCTAACACTTTGAATTTTGATGTCAGCAGAACACTTCTGTGGCTGAATCAGTGGCATAACTCTGATACCACCTTCTGTCGCAACCCCCGATCCCTAGTTTCCGGGAACAGGGGGCCGCGAGCCAGTTTCGGTGGTATCACGTTATTGTCCAATTTGGCAGCGGAAATTTTCATCAGGACGGTAGTTAGGAAATATTTTATCAGAGTAAACCACCACATTTTATAACATTAAACACATGGGTAAAACCCAAGTTTTCAGTACACACAATTTCATAGGGATACATCCTATTTTATTTAAGAAAAACATCTATTTCTTTTATGTAACTTTATGGCCACTTTTCCAAGCCTTCAGTGTTGTCCAGCTGGCTTCTATTTGACTTTCACATTTTGTTACCTGAAACGCTTTTTAAAAACATTTTGTCAGTGGGAAATACTGGTGAGTGAATCCCAGTTAAATCAAGTTTAAGTAAAACCGTTTCACAGTGTACAGTATTGAGGGCGCATCCGCAATTACATTTGTTTCCAAGATATAACAATTAATATCAGTGGTACTGTCGTACTCAACTTGTGGAAATGTTACTCCTTGACCAGGTGGTAACAAATTTTGTATACAAAACCCCAACATACCCACTATAATTGTATTCTTACAAATACTCAATAACTGTTATTCGCTTGGAAAAGTATTTAAGGTTTTGTAAAAACAATAAATAAAAGGTTTTCAAAAAGTGGATCAATTCACATTGCTGTCTTAGGGTTTTCAGTAAGGATTTCCTGGGAATAATCTATAAATTACACAAATGCACGTGTGTTAGTATAATAACCCATTTTAACATTAGTAATACCCTCCCCGAGACGACATTCCAACGACTACGTCAGGCAGAACCACGACAGCCGTTACGGAACCCTAGATCAATCGGGCAGAGTATCTAATACGTCTCCAGGGGTTATGATACTTACATCGTAGCAGAACCTCGCTATTTAGGGGGTATTAGACTCGGGTATAATGCCCGCTATTCGGAAATTGAGATTGAGGAAAAGAAAATGAACGAGCAGACTGAAGATCCGATACATTCTATTTATAGGGGCTGAATTTGACTTTCACGCGGCCCGCGTAAAGTTTAGACAAGGGCTACACGGCCCGCGTCAAACCCCGGTCAAAGCGTAGCTCGTCCGGATCATCGACTAGACTTAACACGATGGATGACACGTGTCATCACCGGGCTGTGCCACCATTTTGATCTCGCGCGGCCCGCGTAAGTGTAAGCTTAAGCTTACGCGGCCCGCCTAAACTTAATTTTTATTATTTTTAATTATTTTTAAGTGCTATATTGTATTTCGGGCTCGGTTTTCACATACGGGGTATATTTAAAGACATATATGAACATTTTAAAATATATTAGGTGTTGGGAAAAATAATCGAGGGTGTTAGTTTAGCTAGGATTGTTACAGCGCGGGTGGCCCCGCGTGTCGCGCCAGATTCACTCACCCCCGTCGCGTGGCGCGGGGGAACACGTTTTCCAGCAGGTCCTGCATTTTCTGCCAGCTCCGGATTTTCACTATATTCAACTTCAAATGGTCATAACTTTGGATCCGTAAGTCCGATTTAACTGATTCTTGTTCCTACGCGACCGTAATTTATTTACGGATGCGTTTATCAACACGTGTTGCATAAAATATTATTTCAAAAACAATTGTTCTATAATTTGTCTCTTATTTATTTGAACCAGTTGTTTACAAGTTACATAACATGTATTATTATCACATAAACTTTAGGCCAATGCACCCGTTTCTACGTTTACCAAGTATGAGCTTTTGCTCCCCTCCCGAGGGTTGCTTGTGCAATAACCATCATGCTTATTTTCAAGAATTTAACCATGCCTTTCAAAATCATTCCAAGTGAATGTTCCGAACTATAATCCCTCTACAAGGGCTCATGCTTTTGGCAACGGATTTGCGTGTCCGTTACACGACCTACGTTTGATACATAACCAATCAAAAGTGATGGCTATTAGTTTCTATGTTTGTAACACAACTTGTTTTGACCCGTTTGGATGCCGAATGGGTATCCCCATTGCTAGACACATCCAAACTCTATTTCTAACTCATGTTTTAACCCGTTTTACTTGTCTAATGCACTTTGTCACTTCCGTGACTTAACGGTTTTTCTTGTTTACCAATTATCAATATAACAACGTAAAACCAACAATAAAACATAATGTAGCGAAACTATAAGTCGGTACCTTCAAAGTGTGCCCTTCAAGCGTGTATCACTTCCGGCTTGTCCACTTGACGATCCGGATGCTTTGCCTAAAGAGTTCCATTCATCATCAATTTAGAACTCTTTCATAATCCATAACGAAAAATTCATTATGATATTCAAATCTGCGTTTTTATTCGATTCTAAACATTTTATTCCTCACTTAGGCGTTTCAACAAACACCTAGCGGGTCAAATTCTTACATAATCATTACTAGGTTCTTGACATGTTAGTTTCACCTACATTTACTTCGATTAGGCGATTTGCACTAAATTTCAACATCAATAATACTGAATTTTAACACATGAATTCAGTTTTCACTAGAATAGTATTCACAATCCTAGTGTTTATCTAGTTTCTACTAACTCAATAATCACCTACAATGGTGATTAAAATCTCTAGAATTATCATACTAAATTTCTACAAGAATTCATCTAGGGTTTTATCCCTAAACATCATGTTGCTTCTAATTTCATCCATGCATCAAGTAATCAAGCTAAATTTTCGTTTTTCACATTTAACCTAGAATTCAAGATGCAACAAAATACCACAATTTTGCATCCCTTTTGATCCCTGCAACGAGGTGATCACTAATTTATGTTTGAAACTTGATTTAGAGCAGATTAGAGGCTTCAATTTGTGGATTTTGTGAGAATTTTAGGGTTTGAAGGAAACCTCTGGTCGCCCTCCTCTTCTGATCGATCCCAGCACACACATGTGTGTGTGTTTGGTGAGTTATTTCTTATTTGATCATTTAAGTTTTAGTTTTTATTAATTTGGTCCCTCAACTTTTGTTTAACTTATAGTTTGGTTGTTTTAACCCTATTATAAGTTACTTCAAGACTTGTAGTTAACTAGGTTATAAATTCCTAGTTAGTTAATTCTTGTTTATTTTATACTTTATAATTCTAATATAAAGTTTTATATTTTCGTGGTGTTACAAGTCCACCCCCCTTAAAAAGGGTTTCGTCCCCGAAACCGAATTACGTACCAAATAATGTAGGGTAGAGCCGTTGCATCTCCTCTTCGGATTCCCATGTGGTATCCGAACCCTTCTTGTGTTCCCATTTAACCTTTACTTGATTGATCTCTTTATTCCTTAAGGTTTTCACCTTACGATCCAAAATCGCAATGGGCTTCACCATATAGTTTAGTCTATCATCCACCTCGATGTCATCATAGTGGATATAGGTTGTTTCATCCGCTAAACATTTCCGAAGATGTGACACATGAAATGTGCTATGAATTCTGCTTAATTCTTCCGGTAGTTCAAGGCGGTATGCTACCTTCCCTACTCGTTCGACAATTGTAAACGGCTCAATAAATCTCGGGCTTAATTTTCCTCTCTTTCTAAACCGGATAACCCCCTTCCATGGGGATACCGTAAGCATGACTTTGTCGCCAACCTGAAACTCGATCGGTCTCCTCCTTTTGTCCGCATACGACTTTTGTCTATCTTTAGCCGCTTTCAAGTGTGCCCGAACCACATCAATCTTTTCATTAGTGGCTCGAACTATATCTTGGTGGGCGAGTTCACGTGGACCCACTTCACCCCAACATACTGGGGTCCGACATTTCCTACCATAGAGCATTTCGTATGGTGTCATCCCAATACTAGCATGGTAGACATCCCAACTGCCTCCAAAGTCGATTATACATGCCCTCAACATATCTTCCAAGGTTTGTATCGTTCTTTCGCTTTGTCCATCCGTCTGAGGATGGTACGCAGTGCTAATGAACAATTTTGTTCCCATTTACTCTTGGAAATCTCGCCAAAAATTTGAAGTGAAACGGTAACCCTATCAGACACGATGGATACCGGTACTCCGTGGCGTGCCACAATCTCATTAGTGTAAACCTCCGACATCTTTTCTGACGTATAAGTCTCACGTATCGGAATAAAGTGAGCACTCTTTGTCAGTCTATCAACAACTACCCATACTGCATCAAATCCGCGGTTTGTCCTTGGTAGTTTGGTTAACAGGTCCATTGTAATATGTTCCCATTTCCAAACCGAAATTTCCAACGGTTGGAGTTTACCGTATGGTTTTTGGTGTTCCGCCTTGACTTGCAGGCATGTCAGGCATTTCTCTACGTATTTCACTACATCCCTTTTCATTCCGGGCCACCAATAGTTTTGTTTCAAGTCGTTATACATCTTGGTCGCTTCCGGATGGATGGAATAACGGGATTTGTGAGATTCATCGAGTAGAAGCTTTTTAACTCCACATGTGTTAGGAACCCAAATTCTATTAAAACGTGTTTTCAAACCGTGGTTGCCTTCTTCGAGATCCTTAACTTGGCCAATAATTCTTTCCTTTTTCCAATTTTCCACCTTCACTGCTTCAACTTGCGCTTCTCGGATTCGTTCTAGTAAGCATGAGGTCACAACCAACTGCATTGATTGTACTCGTATTGGGGTATAATCTGCTTTTCGGCTCAATGCATCTGCGACTACATTGGTTTTCCCGGGGTGATAGTGTATTTCACAATCGTAATCCTTGACCGTTTCCAACCATCGCCTCTGCCTCATGTTTAATTCCTTCTGATCGAAGAAATATTTTAAACTTTTATGGTCAGTAAAGATGGTACATTTTACCCCAAACAAGTAATGTCTCCATATTTTTAAGGCAAATACCACTGCTGCCAGTTCCAAGTCATGAGTCGGGTATTTCTTTTCATGAATCTTCAGTTGCCTCGAGGCATAGGCTATGACCTTGCCTCGTTGCATTAAAACACATCCGAGTCCCGAATGCGACGCATCTGAATAAACCACCATGTCGTCATCCCCTTCCGGTAATGTTAACATCGGAGCGTGAGTTAACTTTTCTTTAAGTGTTTGGAAGGCTTTCTCTTGTTCAACGCCCCATACAAATTTTTCCTCCTTGCGAGTTACTTTGGTTAACGGTAAGGCAATTTTGGAGAAATCTTGTATGAACCTCCTATAATATCCCGCGAGCCCTAAAAAGCTTCGGATTTCCGAGGGATTCCTTGGAGTGTTCCATTTTGACACGGCTTCTACTTTTGACGGATCCACTAGTACCTCGTCGGCAATAACGATATGCCCGAGAAACTGCATCTCTCGTAACCAGAAGGCGCACTTTGAGAATTTTGCATGCAACTTTTCTCGTCTGAGTGTCTCTAACACTTCTTGCAAATGGTAAACATGCTCAGCCTCATTCTTTGAATACACTAAAATGTCATCGATAAATACAATTACCGACTTATCCAACATAGGTTTGCAAACGCGGTTCATGAGGTCCATGAAAGCCGCGGGTGCATTAGTCAACCCAAAGGGCATTACGAGGAACTCATAATGCCCGTACGGCGTACGAAAGGCCGTCTTCGGTACGTCTTCCTCCTTGACTTTCAATTGGTGATATTTCGATCTGAGATCAATCTTTGAGAACCAACTCGCTCCTTGCAGCTGGTCAAACAACTCATCAATTCTTGGGAGTGGGTATCGATTTTTCACCGTGAGTTTGTTTAACTCTCGGTAATCGATACACATGCGCATACTACCGTCCTTCTTTTTCACAAATAGAACTGGTGCGCCCCACGGGGATACACTCGGTCGGGTAAACCCCTTGTCGAGCAATTCTTGGATATGAGACATCAATTCTTGCAGTTTCGACGACGCGAGCGGATACGGCACCTTGGCCCCAAGTTTTGCGCCCGGAATCAATTCGATCCCAAACTCTACCTCTCGTTCTGGTGGTATTCCCGGTAAATCTTCCGGGAACACATCCTCATAATCACATACTACCGGAACATCTCCGATTTTTAGGGATTCACCCTCCGTCTCACTTGCGTACACCATATATGCCTTGCACCCATGTTTCATAAGTTTGTGGGCTTCTAGCATTGAGCATACCACCGGGTTACCCCCTTTTTCACCGTATATCGTAACGTGCTTTCCGCTAGGAGACGTTAGTTTTATTTCCTTTCGGAAACAAACCACCTTCGCGTGGTATCGGGACAACCAATCCATCCCCACGATCACTTGGAATTCTCCCATCGACATCGGGATCAAGTCTATTGTGTATTCTTCGTCATCAATGCTCAATTTACAGTTTTCACATACATCACAAACAATAAAACTCTTGTTATTACCTATCTCTACTTCTAAGGGCATAAGTAATTTTGTTAGAACAAATGAAGGATGTCGAATAAATCCATATGAAATAAAGGATTTATTCGCACCCGTATCAAATAATACACGTGCAAGAATCGAGTTTACAGCAAATATACCTGAGACCACTTCAGGTTCAACTTTTGCTTCTGCGACAGTCAATTGGAAAGATCTTGCCTCTGCTTTTGGGGCTTCACCTTTCGGGTCTTGCCCATCTTTCTTTCCAACCAGCTCCGGGCATTCCGACTTTTTGTGACCCGGTCGATAACAATTGTAGCAAACCGTCACTTTCTCCGGGCATGATGTAGCCATATGTCCCGTCTTCCGACATATGGGACAAGGTTTATCCTTGAAGCGGCATTCGCCCTTATGACCCTTTCCGCAGATTTTGCAACTTGGCGACCCGCCTTTTGCATCCGATTTCTTCACTGTTTTGTTTGTTCGCGCTTTCTTGGTAGGGCTTGGATTAACATCATGTGCCCTTCGTTCACCCCGTTCAACCTGCTTTTTTAGTTCAACTCCCGTTCCCGAGCAACATTTATGATCTTGGTAAGGGTCTCGTATTTTGAAGGAGTCATAAACTCACTATACTCGGCGCTCAACATGTTATAGTAGTAGTATATCTTTTGTTCTTCATTCGTCACCAATTCATTGCAAAACTTCATCTTATCCATAAACGTTGCCGTAATCTTGTCTATGGTCTCGCCCTTGTGCCTAAGTTGCATGAACTGTTCCTTGATTCTATTAATGACCGCCTTGGGACTATGATGTTTAAGAAACGACGTCTTAAACTCCTCCCATGTCATGGCCTTAGCCGCTTCGCTTCCAATCTCTTTCTTTTTGTTATCCCACCAGTCTTTCGCTTGACCCCTTATTGACCCGTACCATAGGTTACGTAGTCATCTTCATCACAATGGGTCCTCTCGAATACCCCTTCAATATCACTTAGCTATCGTTGGCATACTATTGGGTCAACCTCCCCATTATATATTGGTGGTTTACACGCCATGAATTCCTTGTATGAACAAGGCTTTCGTCCTTCGGGCTTTTCCTTTGCTAGATTAGAATTATCTTCCAATTTCTTGATTCTCTCGTCTACTATTGATAGAACCGTGTTTTGAATTTTACCAATAAAGCCCGACAAACTATTTTCGATCGCCTTTCCAACCTCTTCGGCAATCACTTCTCTCATTTGTTCGGTGACTCTTGGCACCGCATTATCATTACCTCCATCTGCCATCTCTAATACTGAAATGTTTACATTAATTGTTAAACATTCCATTTATAACTTATGATTTACTTGTTTTGATTTAATCAAGTTCATAACTTGATTCAACCGTTCTTGTTTCATGCATTTCCTGTGTTTGAGTGAGCTTACACACTCTTTTCGTGCATATTTGTTCATGATTTATTTCTATATTCTCTAAATCTACTTAATACGATTAACTCTTACCGGATGCTTGATCAAGCTTGAACCGAACACTTTCTTGACAACCTTGAGCTCTGATTACCAACTTGTAAGACTCTTGTTAAGAGGACGGGATTTAATAATATATTACATGAATCTCTTACTGAAATTTTGAGTTTACAAAAAGTTTCAAGTTTTAAGACCGTATATATTCATAATAAGTACAAAAGCGAAGTCTTAAGTAACACCTACTAGACAACTACCGACTAGTTTAAAACATTGATTACATGATTAGCAAATCATCTACATCAAAAACATTGTCTAGACAAGATTAAGTTAACACGGAAGCATCCAAAATTTGTGTTTGGTTCTTATAACATGCTTGATCACCATCCGGAAGGACCCCATTAGTACCTAGAGTCAAAACCACTTAAAAGGTTAGATATGACATATATACAATGCTTATAAACGAGTTCTAGTATCGAACCATCAAAAATAAAATAAAATTTAACTTTTCATCCTGTCGCGTGTCGCGAAGGATCCTCGCGTGGCGCGGGTGGCCCCGCGTGTCGCGCCAGATTCACTCACCCCTGTTGCGTGGCGCGGGGGAACACGTTTTCCAGCAGGTCCAGTTTCTGGACCTGCATTTTATGCCAGCTCCGGATTTTCACTATATTCAACTTCAAGTGGTCATAACTTTGGATCCGTAAGTCCGATTTAACCGATTCTTTTTCCTACGCGACCGTAATTTAATTACGGACGCGTTTATCAACACGTTTTGCATAAAATATTATTTCAAAAACAATTGTTCTATAATTTGTCCCTTATTTATTTGACCCATTTGTTTACAAGTTCCATAACATGTATTATTATCACATAAACTTTAGGCCAATGCACCCGTTTCTACGTTTACCAAGTATGAGCTTTTGCTCCCCTCCCGAGGGTTGCTTGTGCAATAACCATCATGCTTATTTTCAAGAATTTAACCATGCCTTTCGAATTCCAAGTGAATGTTCTGAACTATAATCCCTCTACAAGGGCTCATGCTTTTGGCAACGGATTTGCGTGTCCGTTACACGACCTACGTTTGATACATAACCAATCAAAAGTGATGGCTATTAGTTTCTATGTTTGTAACACAACTTGTTTTGACCCGTTTGGATGCCGAATGGGTATCCCCATTGCTAGACACATCCAAACTCTATTTCTAACTTATGTTTTAACCCGTTTTACTTGTCTAATGCACTTTTTCACTTCCGTGACTTAACGGTTTTTCTTGTTTACCAATTATCAATATAACAACGTAAAACCAACAATAAAACATAATGTAGCGAAACTATAAGTCGGTACCTTCAAAGTGTGCCCTTCAAGCGTGTATCACTTCCGGCTTGTCCACTTGACGATCCGGATGCTTTACCTAAAGAGTTCCATTCATCATCAATTTAGAACTCTTTCATAATCCATAACGGACAATTCATTATGATATTCAAATCTGCGTTTTTATTCGATTCTAAACATTTTATTCCTCACTTAGGCGTTTCAACAAACACCTAGCGGGTCAAATTCTTACATAATCATTACTAGGTTCTTGACATGTTAGTTTCACCTACATTTACTTCGATTAGGCGATTCGTACTAAATTTCAACATCAATAATACAAAATTTTAACACATGAATTCAGTTTTCACTAGAATAGTATTCACAATCCTAGTGTTTATCTAGTTTCTACTAACTCAATAATCACCTACAATAGTGATTAAAATCTCTAGAATTATCATACTAAATTTCTACAAGAATTCATCTAGGGTTTTATCTCTAAACATCATGTTGCTTCTAATTTCATCCATGCATCAAGTAATCAAGCTAAATTTTCGTTTTTCACATTTAACCTAGAATTCAAGATGCAACAAAATACCACAATTTTGCATCCCTTTTGATCCCTGCAACGAGGTGATCACTAATTTATGTTTGAAACTTGATTTAGAGCAGATTAGAGGCTTCAATTTGTGAATTTTGTGAGAATTTTAGGGTTTGAAGGAAACCCCTGGTCGCCCTCCTCTTCTGATCGATCCCAGCACACACACATGTGTGTGTTTGGTGAGTTATTTCTTATTTGATCATTTAAGTTTTAGTTTTTATTAATTTGGTCCCTCAACTTTTGTTTAACTTATAGTTTGGTTGTTTTAACCCTATTATAAGTTACTTCAAGACTTGTAGTTAACTAGGTTATAAATTCCTAGTTAGTTAATTTTTGTTTATTTTATACTTTATAATTCTAATATAAAGTTTTATATTTTCGGGGTGTTACAATATCCTGTTGTTAGGTTTCTTCCTGTTGTCTTCTTCTTTGTGCCTAGATATTTTGCAAAAGTTACAATATATGGAGCATCTTCCAGAATGCTTCCTTTTGCAATGCTTGCAGTAAGGTGCAGAAGTAGAACCTACATTTTTTCCACGGTTGGAATTTCCAGAACGGAATTCCTGGGTAAGCCTTTGAGCTAGGTACTTCCTTTGAACCTCTTCCCGTGTACGCACTAATTTATCTGTCAAGGTGTTTGCTAGCTCTACAGCTTCTTCTATGGTCTGGGGTCTAGCTGCCTTGACTACATGCCTAATCTCTCCGATTAATCCACAGATGTAATGGGACATTAATACAGGTTCAGGTGATGCAAGGGTTGGTACTATTCTGGCATATTCAAAGAATAATGTAGTGTACCCCTTACTATCCACTCCAGTCATTCTAAGGTTTAAAAACTTATTTGCTATCTGTTCTTTTTCATTGGGAGGGCAGAATTTTCTTTCCACCATGTTCTTAAATTCTTCCCATTCCATATTGTAAACCCTATCACTTCCCCTTGACTGGAGGATAGTGTTCCACCTTTCTAAGGCTGAGTTCTTAAACAGATTAGAAGCAAACATTATCTTATCCTCTTCCGCACACTTGCTTATTTTTAAGACAACCTCAGTCTTTTCTATCCAGCGTAGAGTTGCAATGGGTCCTTCATTGCCCGAGAATTCTATTGGTTTGCAGGACCAGAATTCTTTGTAAGAACAACCATAAGACATGGTTCTTCTTCTTTTAGGAATGGGCACTTGAAGTACTGCTCCATTGTTTACGCTGGGTTCTGGTTCAATTGGTCGCTTACTGTCATGGTTACTTTTATTATCAACTTCCTTAACAGTTTGGATAATAAATGGCACTGCATCTATGATTCCTTGTGCCACTATATGTTGGATGGCACTATTATCCACTTAATTTCCATTGTTATTGTTGTTCGGGTTATTGTCGTTCTGGTTATTATCATTCTGGTTTTCTTGGTTCAGTTCGTTGTCCATCTGAATTTTAAACATTTACCACGTATTAATATCACAAGATAATATTTAATAGTACCAATCACACGATACGCATGATGATCAAAAACGTCGAGCATTGCGACTTACTCTTTCTTATAATATAATATGCATCTAATACAAACCAATACTGGAAATTAAAATTACAATACTATTATACATCAATAACTATTATAGAGATTTTTTTTTCTCTTTTTTTTCATACACACATATTATATATACATATATTATTATTATTATATTATTATTATTATTATTACGATCACCATCATCATGGATATGGGTTCATCCAGAACTCCATATTGCGCTCGTCGTACTTCCAGACGAGTCGCTCTCCAACCTGTCTCATCCTCTCGCTACTTTCTAAAATCTATTCTCCGAAAGTTCGGAGCTCTTGCACATTTTCTGCACTCATTGGGGGTGCAGGTGCTAGGACTGGGTTTGGGAACTGGGCATGGGTTCCTGGTACGGGTATGGATTCTCTAAAATTTCCCTAATGTACTCATCGTTATCATAGTAGGGATCTAGAGGGTCCAAACCTGGGTAGGCTGCTAGATTCGGCATGGGTTCATCTTCGGGTTTTGGGTATCGCTGCTGGTAATCCCTATGCTCATCTAGCCACGGGTCGTAGTCTGGGTCTAAGGGATTAGGTGCTGGTATCCTAGGTATATCTTCTGGGTTGAAATCATGCATTTGGACTTGGTTTTCTGGGTTGTTTTCTATTTCCATTGGCTGGGTAGGGAACAATGGTAATGGTTGGGGTGCTATCAGTTGCTCCAGGTTAGGGTCGGCAGCTGTGGGTTGCTAGGATATGGAAATTGGCTAAACTCCTATTAAGCATATCCTGTGTGTGGGCATCGGTCTCTCTTTTAGCGGCTGCTAGGGCTCTCTGTTGTTGCAACTTTTTCATTCTTTTCCTACGTTCATGCGCTCCTCTACTGAACCATCCTCTCTTTTTAGGAGGGAATGGCTCTTCAGAATGAGCCTTAAACACGAATATCTTGTCTTCATTATCAGCTGAATACCCTGAGAGGGCAGGCTGTGAAGAGGTGCCTTCGCTTCTAGGCGAGCTGGACAACTGAAGATACGCGTCGAAAGGTCCTTGGTCGCTCATACTGTAAACTAACAAATAGTCAAATAACAAACAATAATAAAATACAATTATACACGTATTTCCGAAATTTATTTCCTAACATATTGAATAATATCTTGGTGTCAGCAGAACACTTCTGTGGCTGAATCAGTGGCTTAGCTTTGATACCACCTTCTGTCGCAACCCCCGCTGAAGGGGTATCGTCCTAGATCTCGCGCCAGCATGGCCGCGAGTGACCATTTACCTTTATCAAAAAGCCCCACCGGCAAGAACTTATCTGTATCCGTGCGAGCACGCGCGAACATAGCGGTCAAATCCAATCGGTCAAGTGATGAGAAGACCTACCTTGTGTATGAAAATGGGTGTACACATAGCGATGCGGCCTGGCACCGCATCCTATGAACATTTTCGTCATGACAAGGGATCTGGATAACAGCAACAGTCACCACAAGTGGCGATGCGGCCTAGCACCGCATTCCGCAGCCTTCGCCAGAGTGAGGACGCGGAAACAACAGCAGTTACCGCAGGCAGGGATGCGGCGCAGCACCGCATCCTGCCCACGAGGCAAGTGGGACTGACACCACAGAGCAAGTGACACCAATGACAGTCGCCTGTCAGCCCATACGTAAGCAACAGACTGACACCCCAGTAGGACGTGGCTTCACCTCCACAGCCGACAAGCCTGACACACCTGCATAAGGGCGGCACGTCATCAGTCTGACCGCTCAACTACCCTCCTTCACTCCTCGGCTATAAATACCCATCTCAAACCAAGTTTGAGGTATCTCTTCTCAACTCTCTCACAACTACTATCACATACTTTGCTTCTCAAGCAAATTACTGATTCTCACGCCGGAGAGTGGTAACAAGGAGCACCCCCACCCCTTTCTCCTTGTTACGAGTCACGGTGTGTTTTCCTTGTGCAGGAGACAACCCAACTGACGGTCTAGCCACCGATCCTCGGAAAGAGGGGATTAACTCTACTTGACGAGACCAGTGAATTAACCTCTCTTGGTTAACCACTGTTTCATCACCCGCCCCATATCTATCCTGGGAACGGGCGGCCGCGAGAATCAGTATTGGTGGTATCGGTGTTTATCAATTTGGCAGCGGAAATTATATTAGGACCGTAGTTAGGAAATATGTTATCAGAGTGAAATACCACATTTTATATAAATAAATCTATTGGGATAAAACCCATGTTTTCATTACAAACTGTTTTATAGGGGTAAACCCATTTTATTGAAATAAAAAATCTTCTTTATTTAGGTAACTTTTATAACCACTTTTCCAAGCCTTCAGTGCTGTCCAGCTGGCTTCTAGTTGGCTTTCACATTTTGTTACCTGAAACGCGTTTAAAAACATTTGTCAGTGGGAAATACTGGTGAGTGAATCCCAGTTTAATCAAGAAGAGTTTTATCATTTAACAGTATTGAGAGCGATTACAATGTTTATATCTACACAATTACTTATTCAGTACTGTCAATCCTGACTGGTGGGTCATATTACGCATTGGCTAACTCTTTGTCCAATGGTAACGTGTTCCACATATTCAAAACCCCAACATACCTTACAAAGACTCGATCACTGCTAATCACTATGTAAAATATTTAAGGTTTTGTAAAAACAGTTTACAAAAAGAAGATTACTCACAAAAAGGTTTACACAAAAGAGGATTACTCACAAAAAGGTTTACACAAAAGAGGATTACTCACATTGCTGTCTTAGGTTTTCTTTAGGGTTTCCTGTTGATTATCTATTAAATACACAAATGCATACGTGTTAGTATAATAACACAATATTTACATTAGCAATACCTTCCCCGAGACGGCATTCCAACGACTACGTCGGGCAGAACCTCGACAGCCGTTACGGAACCCTGGATCAATCGGACAGCGTATCTAATACGTAACCGTGGTTATGATACTTACAACGGAGCAGAACTTGGTTATTTAGGGGGGTATTATGCCCGAGTATAAAGTATACTACATAGAAATTTGAGAGAGAAAGAAAGGAATGAGCAACTAAAACTGAAGGCTGAGGGCCTTCTTATATAGTGCCTCTTCGACTTCTCTCGCGGCCCGCGTAAGACGTAGCCAAAGGCTACGCGACCCGCGTAGTAGGGTTGGTAGGGCCTAGCTTGGCCTGGTCAGCACTATAGGGTCGACACGAACGGTGACACGTGGCAGCTCAGGGTGTCGCCCTGATGACCAACTGTCGCGCCCCGCGTAGGAGGTAGCTGTAGGCTACGCGCCCCGCGACGGCCCTTTAAATCTTGTTTTTATTTTTATTTTATTAAATTAATGGTATTCGTTGCCCGTTTTCGCATACGGGGTGTATTTTAGGACATATGGGGATATTTTAAATATATTAGGGTGTCGAAAATAATTAGGAGGGTTGTTATAAGGATGTCTTCAAAGCGGCATTGGAAAAATACAAGACGAACCATAAAACCGCGTTCCCACACGTTCGGGCTTGGGAAGTTATGCGAAAGGCCCCAAAGTGGGCGCCGATTCCGAATGAGGTTGAGATGGCAAAACGTCAAAAAACCTCGGAGACCGGTAGTTTTAGCGCCGGCGGCTCGGACACGAGATATCACATTAATTTAAACGACGACGCTGAGTTCGACGTAGAAGAGTACACCATCAGGGAAGAGGAACGTCCCCCGGGCTGGGACAAATCAAAGAGGGTGGCGACTTCAAAGAAAGAAAAGAAAAAGGTTAGCGATTCGAAGATGGAGGCGTTTATGGCGCAATTTTAAATTTACACGGAGGTCACGGCCCAAAAGGCGAAGGCGAAGGAACGGACGGTCGAAGAAAGGGTATGCGTGGCGGGAGAAAATGTACGCGTGGCCGATGATAAGGTTCGGCTCAAAGAGTGGGAGATATTGACGATCGATGTTGATAATTATCCCGAACCAAAACGCTCTACTTTAAAGAAAATGCAAGAAGACATCATGAAGAAGCATGAAAGTTAGGATTTTTTTTTTAAGTTTATGTAATGTTTTTTTTAATATTAATGAAGTTATTTTTCTATTTTATTTGTTAAATGTTAAAAAAAGTAGATGATTTAAAAAAAAAAAAAAAGTAAACTAGTGGGGTAGGATTATCCTTTCATTTCTATTGTTTTTGTGTCTTGGATCATCCTCCAAGAGAGGATAATCACCATACCACATAGCCTTACCTACTCTACCCAGTTATGTTTTTTTTTACCTGCCAAGCTATGCTGCTAAACCTACAACACCTAAAGCTACACGTTAAAAAACACATTTGTCAAAAAAAAATTCATAACTCTAGGGTTTATGGCTACAAGATAGTTAATCAAATAGAACATATATCTTTACAAAATTAGAATAAACAAAAGGAATAATGAATTTTAATAATCGCAACTATTAAGTATTAACTACTAGTCGGCAACGGTTTTAACTTAAAAAATAATCAGTGGTGGTCCCATATTTTCATATATTGTAAACCAATAGACCTTTACTAACAGAACCTTAATTTCTTTTTGTTCTCATTTTCCTTTTCTATTAGTAAAGGTCCATTGGTTTACATTATGTGAAAATGTAGGATCACCATTGGTTAAATTTTAAGTTGGACCGTTGCGGCCAACGGTTAATATTGAGATTATTAAAATTCGTTTATCTTAAACTAAAATGATTAGTGACGTACCAGGAGCGTTTCTTCAGTCAACACCATTTGAATTCCTCCTAACATAATAGATAGAATACCGACTTGGGTGGATTAATGGACTGAAATAAAAACAAAAAACATATATAAAGAAACTACACATTATTAAAATATTTAGATATTTTAGTTATAAATATAAGAAGTTATAATAAAACAAACATAGTTAGCTATTATAAAATAACATACTTCTATAAATAATGAATGTATTGTTTTTTTATTTTCTATACGGTTTGTTTACTCTATTATGATTTGTCTATTTCAACCAAGTCGATTACGATTGAGGAAATTTGACCATGACTGATCTTGTTTGATCATGGTTAAACTACTTTTTAACCAAACAATAACCATGGTCATGGTAACTTTCTATGAGTCTTGTAAGCCTTAGTGACAGATAAGAGACCATAGTTAACGGACTGTTTAGCAACATCTGAATGGTTAAGTGTATGTTTGGTATGGAGCTTTTAGGCTGGAGGGTGTGGAGGGGCTTTATAAACGTCACATCACACAAGCCTCTACCCTTAACTTGAAGGGTGTGGGATAAAGCCCCTTCAAGCTATAGCCCCCCCCCCCCCCCACCTTTAACGAATCCTTCATCTTAATCAAAACAAAAGTGGCACTACCATGATGAAGCCACAACAATGGAGCCCCCTCCTTAACAACCTGGGTGTGGTGATGGAGCCCCTGTGGCACTATACATGGCTGAGGTGGCACGATGGAGCCCTCCACACCCTCCAATCTTAGGAGCTTGTAGCTTTAAGTTTTTAAGAAAAAACTTATACTAAATAAAAAGACTTTTTTGGTTAAAGGTGGTTGAAGCTTTTAGGTTAGAAGCTTGAAGCTTTGGGTTGAACGCTCATACTAGTAGCGTTTAGAAGGAGCTACAAATTTTTAGGGAAAAAATGACGATTTTAACCTCTAAAGATAATAAACTTTTTAATGCACAAGCTTTTTAAATTTTTAGTTATGTCCATTTTGGTCATTTTATACATTTTATTAAAAGCTTCAGCTACTCTGCCAAACACCAAATATATCTAAAAAGCTGCAACTACTAGCTACCAGCCACCAGCTACCATCCTCCAACCACCAGCTGCTTTTGCCAAACATACACTAAGTGCTGAACGAGTAAGAGGTCTGAACTATTAAGTGCTGAACCAGTAAGACGTCTGAACCATTATGAGCCAATATAATGCTTAATCGTTCAGAGACAAATGTCTGACCAATTCATATTAGATGTCTTAACCATTCAGAGACAAATGTTTGAACCATTCAGACATCTGCCCGTGAAACAAACAGTCTGAACCATTGCTGAACCAGTAAGAGGTCTGAACCATTAAGAGCTTCATTAAAAGGTAAACAAACAGCCCCTGAGTCTTATTAGTCATGATTTTTCTTAGTGGACCATAGTGGGCTTAGTTAGGTCATACGGCTTATATTCCCATATCTACCGACTTAACAAAAAGATTTCCCTTTATAAGCCCAATTCTACCCAATTTTGCCATCGTCTTTCGTCCTCTTTTATTCCAACTAGTAGATGCCCCGCCCGCGTTGCGGGGCGATGGCCGAATAATGAGCAAGTGTTAGGCGGGTCATTGACACGAAAACCAATTAAATCAAGTCAACCAATTAAAACAAAACATTTCTAAAACAATGACAATACTGTAATTTTTAACTAAGGGAAAATTGTATTTTTTTGACTGGGGTAAATTCGTAATTTGCCAAAAGTTAAAGTGATGGTAGTAAATTTGAATCAGGGGCAAAATTGTAAATTTTCACAAGGGCAAATTCGTAATTTTGAACTTAGGGTAACAGCGTAATATAAATTTAAACTAAGGGCACAATTGTAATTTTAAGCTGGAGTCAAAACCACAATTTTGTTTTGAACCGAGGGCAAAATCGTAATTTTGAGTTGGGGGCAAAAGCATAATTTTATTTTGAACTGAGGAAAAAACGTAATTTTAAACTGAGAGCGAAATTATAATTTTTTTAAACGGGAAACATCACAGTTTTGAACAGAGGGCAAGATCGTAATTTTTAGCTGGGGGCAAAAACAAAATTTTATTTTGAACTGGGGGCGAAAAGGTAATTCTGAGCTAAGGGCAAAACCATAATTTTATTTTGAATCGAGGGAAAAATCGTAATTTTTAGCTGGGGACAAAAGCGTAATTTATTTTTAGCTGGGGGAAAATCGTAATTTTAAAGAGGGGCAAAAACGTAATTTTAAAATGGATATCAAATAATAAACTGGTTGGTCCAGTGGGGGAGTGCCAGCGAAAATCGTAATTTTGAATTGAGAGCAAAATCATAATTCTGATATGGGGACAAAAACATAATTTTATTTTGAGCCGGGGCAAAACGATAATTTTCAAATGGAAAAAAAAATAATAAACAATTGGACTAATGGGGGAGTGCCAGACAGCTGCCTGTTACTATTCCCCCATATTGGAAATGTAGGTATGCGTGGCACTATTCCCCATGTTGGAAATGTAGGTATGTAAATTCGACAATAAGCCCAATAACCTTCACCCTTTTCTTTAGTTGTTTAGTCCATAGCCCATTTAATTATTTCCTTTTTTTCTATTCTTTCTTTCGTTAACTGCTGCTCTTGTTAATTTCTTTTCTTATTCCCATCCTTCCAACCAACTTTAATTATTCTCTTTTTTTTTATTGCAAACTAGGTTAGAAACCGATGTATTACACCGATTAAATAAATGTATTTTTATATAACAAATAATATATATATATATATATATTTTTAAAAATTTTGTTTATTATACGGGTTGAATAAATATAATTTTATTTATCAAATAATAAAACAATATATAATTAAAAATCTCGTTTATTATATGGGTTGAATAAATGTAATTTTATATAATAAATGATAAAAAATATTGTATTTTTAGAAACCCCGTGTATTGTACGGGTTGAGTAAATTTAATTTTATATATTAAATAATGAAAAAAGTTACATTTTTAAGAATCTCATGTGTTATACAGGTTGAGCACATGTAATTTTATGTATCGAACAATAAAAAGTTAAATTTTTATAAACTCTATGTATTATATGGATTGAATAAATCTAATTTTATATACTAAATAATAATAAAAAAAGTTATACTTTTAAAAACCCCGTGTATTAAACGAGTTGCATAAATGTAATTTTGTATGGTAAAAAATAAAAATGTTATATCTTTAAAAAACCACGTTCATTACACAGGTTAAATGAATTTAATAAAAAAAATATATCTGGTGACTACTTTTCTTGGTGTACGTAATCATTTTTCACATGATTTGCCTCCTAGGATTTTTTTGACTCGTTAACATTAATTAATTTTACCTAAGTTATTTCTAATCTCTATATTCTTAATGATATTTCCCTAACAACTTATCCATCCTTTTTCTGTCTATAGCTCCGTTATAATATCCAAAATAGCATCTTTAATTTTACTAAATTATTTTATAATATTACCCACTCATTTAGAGAAATTATTATTATTTAAAATGTTAAATCTGATAAATATTTTAAAATGTTAGATTATCTCCTATACGAATTGTTTAAATTTATATTAAATTTAATTTTATAATTATCTTTTAATTGATGGCTTCAATGAATGACATGTGTCTCTTTATTGGTTTCTTTTATTATATAGTATAGATATAGATTTGGATCAATGACAGACTATTGGATTATCATCGTGTCACCAGATTATATCCATCTCCACTATGCAACAATGCCTATACACCAATTTAGAAGAAACTCAATAAATCTGGAAAAAACCTCTTTGTAAGAATCGAACAAAGAACCTTGTAATCCCTAAAGCTTTATCCCACTTCAAATGCTACTAGACTATGATGCAATGAACAATTTAATTATTCTCTAATTCGCTCCAACACTCCAAATCGATATGATGTGATGCATTAGTTTGTAATGTCCATTTAACTCAGCATTTTAATGCTCGACACCTAAAAAAAACATTTCAAGATAATATATGTTGAGTTAATTAATTAATGACCATTAATTACAGTCAATAATCTTTAAACTCCACAATTTCTTACTCATCGACCACTACGAGTATTTAAGAGTTTTGATCAACAATTTCTTTTAATGCAACCATTATTCCATTATTCCATTTATCAATTTTCTTTCATAAATTCATCTTTTTAGATCATAGTCTCTTGATATCTATTAAATATAAAAACAACTCAATCTAATATGTTTTATACAAATATCATTGCATTTTTACCATATAAAATATTCAATAACGTGTGTCTAAAATGCACCGATTACACAAGTCGAACTGAACCGAACCGATCAGACCTTTGCTCGTGCTCGGTTCGTTTACAAATCGAATATGTTTTAAATATAAAAACAACTCAATCTAATATGTTTTATACAAATATCATTGCATTTTTACCATATAAAATATTCAATAACGCGTGTCTAAAATGCACCGATTACACGAGTCGAACTGAACCGAACCGATCAGACCTTTGCTCGTGCTCGGTTCGTTTACAAATCGAATCGAACTGAACCGAGGATTTTTTCAACCGAGCCAAAGTCGAACAAGCGCCTTTCGATCCGAGCATTTTTCGAGCGAACGTCGAGCGACTATCGGGTGTCGTGTAACAAATAGAAAGTGACGATGTGGGGGTTAGTTTTTAGAGTAAAGTGCAGTTTTCATCCCTAAGGTTTCGTCCAATTAAAACACAAGTATAAATTTAACAAATAACAATGAATAGGAAAAACACTCAACTAGTTCCGTATAGAAAACAATCTAGTGTTTACGTCAATCAAATACCATAAAAACAAATATTGGTAGTGGTTCCGATAGTACCATCTTGCTACCGATGTTGTTCGAGCATAGTCGGTTTGGTTTGTCACGACACCATTACGTTATTGACACTCACTACAGCTTACGGTATAAAAATACATTTTATTTAGAATACAACTCTTCCAACATTGTTTAGCCGAAATCGAAACAAACCTTATGCCTTTATGCCAAACCATAAAAATGAAGACGAGCACTGCTTCCGAGGTTGTTCGTACAGTAATAGTCAGGTTCATTACGATACAGAACAAAAAGATCTATTATATTTGACCCACTGGATTTTGAACAAAACTTTTAATTAAACATAGATTAAAATAAGTATACTGCAAGGGTATATTCGGATTTTTTTACAAAATGTTACATTATATTATTAGAATAACGGAAAAGGTAAATTGTGTCATTTTATATAAAAGAGTAAATTAGAAAATTCGTCCTTTATGTATGTCACTTATTGCAAACTGTGTCCTTTGTCTTCAATAATTACATAAAAGAGTAAACTGCCATTTTGGTCCCTGTGGTTTGGGCAGTTTTGCCATTTTAGTCCAAATCTCAAACTTTTTAAATCTGGGTCCCTCTGGTTTCACTTTTGTTGCCATTTTAGTCCAAAATTCAAATTACCTCCTATTTGACTATTAAAAACTGGTTATTTTGTCTTTATTCTTAGGGGCAAAATGGTCATTTACATTTTACAAATAACTACAGACCTACCAGTCAACCATCCCCATCTCTCTCTCCCAGATATGCACCATTTCATCTCTCTCTCTCTCTCTCATATCTCTAAACCTAAGTCTTGACACCCACAAACCACCATCAATTTCCTCTATAATCACCGGAACATCATCAACAACCACCATCATCACTCCCGTCAGTCACACCCACCACCGTCACCGTCAACAACCACAACCGTCACTGTACCCATTAAATGCCACCACCGTCGCCACTCGAAAACCCTAAACCTACCACCACCGATCTGAAAGAAAGGTAGAGACATATGGTGCATATCTGAGATGGTGGCAGGGGTTGTTTGTTTGTTGGCTTTTGCAGCGGTGGTGGTTAATCAGAGCGTCGGTGATGGTTGCGGACGTTTCACCGCAGTTCCGGCGAGAGTTGTTACTTCTGTTCCAATGAGCCAACTCAAAGAATCGTTTTTTTAATCGCCATCGCTGCTACTTCTGTTCCGATGAGCCACTGCAGTTCCGGCGAGAGTTGTTCCGATCTGAATTGGTTCAGGCGCAAACTTCTGTTCTGATCTCACCCCTTTATACGCAGGTTCGATCTTTCACCAGGTAACAATCGACCACCCATTTGAACGCAGGTATGGTTGATATCCACAGGTCCCTTCAATCGAGAGAGAGAGAGAGAGAGAGATCGGAAGAGAGAGAGAGAGAGAGAGAGAGAGAGAGAGAGAGAGAGAGAGAGAGATGGAGACGGTGACGGTGACGTTATGGTTCTGTGGCGGTTCTGGTTGGAGGCGGTGGTGGTTGCAGTTGTTAGAGGGTTGAATTTAGGGTTTTGATTTTGGATTTTTGGGTGGATTTGGTTGATAGAGGGTTGAATTTAGTTGGTGGGGATGGTGCTGGTGCAGTGGGGGTGGAGAAGATGATGGTCTGGTGTGAAGAAGAAGAAGTTGGTCTGAAGAAGAAGATGATGGTATTTAATGTATTATAATAACTGTATAATAATTCCAAATGATCAAAATGCCCCTACACAAAAAGACAAAATAGACATGTTGGAACACTAAAAAATGAGGGTTGTTGAATTTTGGACTAAAATGGCAACAAAAACGAAACCACAGGGACCCAAATTTAAAAAGTTTGAGATTTGGACTAAAATGGCAAAAGTGCCCAAACCACAGGGACCAAAATGGCAGTTTACTCTACAGAATCGACGTTTGCAAACCCTTGCAAGTTATGTCCTTTAACCCTAACTCAGTTAATTTTTGTGGTTAAATCTGACCAAATGGACCCCACATGATAGTATTTTTGTGGTTAAATTTGACCAAATGGACCCTACATGAGAATAAAATGACCAAAATACCCTCATGTGGGGTCTATTTGGTCAAAGTTAACTACAAAAAATTAACTGAGTTAGGGCTAAAGGACATAACTTGCAAGGGTTTGCAAACATCGAGTACGTTTTCTATAATTATTGAAGACAAAGGACACAATTTGCAATAAGTGATACAATAAAGGACGATTTTTGTAATTTACTCTATATAAAAAGAACTAAACGTAAGGTATGTTTGATAACATGTATGCTTGTAATT
This sequence comes from Helianthus annuus, assembly GCF_002127325.2. Classification (NCBI taxonomy): domain Eukaryota; kingdom Viridiplantae; phylum Streptophyta; class Magnoliopsida; order Asterales; family Asteraceae; genus Helianthus; species Helianthus annuus. Next base: position 179,883,664 of record NC_035441.2, read on the forward strand.
CGATTACTTATACATTACCATTCATATTCGGTTTCAAAAAAGAAAATATTGGAACATAGGTAAATAGGCACATCACAAATTACATACTCAAACTTTTATAATACATCGTATCTTAAATGTTATAAGAATATAATTAAAATTAAGTATATTTTAAACAAAAGAATTGTAAATCTAGAAAATTAATTTATATTGTAGTGTTCACTCGCAACGCAAAACTGATATTTGCAACCGAAAATTGCCATGTGATGTACGTTTTTACTAATTAAAATTTCAACTAAACAAAATGAAACGATGATCTTTTTAGTTAGCATTATAGCCTAGTGACATATTGGTGGTGGGATAAAGCTTATGATCATCAGGTCATGAGTTCGATTCCCACAAAGGGTTTTTTTCCCAATGTTTTTAGGACCGGACCGGAGGTCGACCTGATCGCCTTACGAGGCCAAAGGTCGGACCGGTCCGACCGGTTCAACCGGATTTAAGACCCGGATTATGTCATAAATTATATAAAAATATATATAAAATATAGAGATCACTTAGCCTTTGATGCTCCAAGCGGTTCCTTCTTTTGGTGTGGATTATCTCAAAAACACTCCAAGCGGTTCATTCTTTTGTAGACGTAAGTTGTAATGCACATATACGAGATCATTTATGGCATTTTTTAATTAAAAAACAACCCCGGCTCGACCTTAACTAGACGAACCGCCGGCCCGACCGCCCGGATCCCGACCCGACCTCCGGATCGATGTTGAAACAGGTTAAATGCAAGAACCGACCCTGTGATGCTTCAGCTCCCGGCCGGACCGGTCCGACAGGCCGACCCGAGTTTACATTCGTTTTTCCCAAATTTATTGGGTTTCCTCATTAATTGGTGTATAGGTATATACTATTGCCTAGTGGATATGGATATGATCAGGTGGTTTCGCTAGTGACACGATGATACTCTAGTGGTCCGTCAGTGATCTAAATTTGTCGTTCAAAAAAAAGTTAGCTTCATCATAAATACGGATAAATAAAATTAAAGAAAAACATAGAACGATAAATACGGATAAAAAAAATTAAAGATAAACATAGAACATCTTTTATTGATGTTTTTTGAACGAAAAGTAACGACGTGTCAACCACCGTGACACCAAGCGTTATGGCCAAGGTCGATTACTCGACCGCCGCCAGTCCCTCTCTCCCAGATGCGTGAAAACCCGACCTCCACCCGTCCGAAGACACAACAGTGGAATAATCGGTAAAACCTCTCCTCCCATCCAAGACAAACTGGCACCACCCGTATTCGCCCTTCACCTGGAGGCCGCAGAAAATAATGGAAAGATTGGGAGTCGAACCCGAGTCACAAGGAACACTAAATCTTTTCCCCAATCACCCTATCACTACCGCATCATTTATTTAATTAACATTAACATTAAAACTTAAGAATAATAAAGAAACATATAAAAAGGTAAAAAGTCAGGAGAATAATAGCTCTTTTGTGGGTGAATTTATTTGTCTTGCTGGGAAAAATAATGAAGAAGGCTTTTTTGAGCATTTAAGTTTAAGTAGGCTTTAGGGTATTGAGCCACTCAAAATAGTCACTCAAAATAGGAATGATCACTTTTTGTAGTAGTGATTTCTCAAGACACTCTTTGACCACATGCAACCACTGCATGACAAGCAGATTCTGTAACCATTGCATGGCAATCATACAGTTGTGCAACAGTTAAAATCAACACTCCATTAATTCATTTAAAATATAATTCAAATTTCATAAATAATTAAAAATTTGTCTTAAAACATATACTACAATTGTCTATGGCTCCATAACATAGTGATATTTGTTTTGGGGATAGGATAAAACTTTAAGATCAATAGGTCTTGGTTCAATTTCTACAAAGGGGGTCCGTATTTATTGGGTTTCCTTCTGAATTGGTGTATAGACATTATGACCAAGGGCGTAGCTTTGTGGGAGTGGGAGGGGGCGGCCGACCCCCCGAACTTTTCGCTCAGTAGTTGAGAGCATGTAGTTTTCGTATAGAAATTTTTGGGTATGTACGTTTTTGACCCCCCGGTTTTATAGAAATTTTTGGTATATACGTTTTTGACCCACCAGTAGAAAATCTAAAGCTTTGCCACTGATTATGCCTAGTGGAGATGTATATGATCGGGTGGTATCTTGGGGGTGAAATAAGACTTTAAGACCAATAGGTCTTGGGTTCGATTCCCACACCGGGGGAGGGGGGGGGGTTCCATATTCATGAGTTTCTTCCTGAATTGGTGCATGAGCATTATGCCTAGTGGAGATGGATATGATCGGGTGATTCCGCTAGGGGCACGATGATACTCTAGTGGTCCGTCAGTGATCTAAATTTGCCGTTAAAAAATATAGTACAATTGTTTTTTATTTTCTGAACCTCATACACGATATTTTTTAATACAAGAGAAATATATATATAGAAATAGTTTTATTATAAACTTATAAACCGTATATTAATATCTAAAGGATTTTGTTAACACATTTGACAAAAAAAAGCTCAAAGTTAATAAAAAAAAATTAGAAGTTTTTTTTTTTGTCAAATTTCCTTAACCTTAAATGTTTAATAACAAAATATTAATGGAAATATGATTCAAAAGTAATTGCATAAATAAATAACTGCCACCAACATTATCCATATCCATAGAATTTAATTAATGTTAACAAACTAATATCAATATGGACAAATGGTGTAAGTGTGTGTATATAAAGACAAGCCACAACACATGCATAGTCGCATAGACAATCACAAACTTGCTTCTTTCTCATTTTCAATGGCTTCTTCAATGTGCTTGCTTGCCTGCCCTATTCTCGGTTACAAGAGTTCTATGGCCCCAAGTTGCGGTTTTAACATTTCGAAGCCACTATATGCATCGCAATCATCATCAACGTCGGTCACCACCGCTGAACCCGTGGTGGTTAGACGATCAGCAAACTATGACCCAACATTGTGGTCATTTGATCACATTCAGTCACTCTCTAGTAATTACACCGTATGACTGTCGTTTTTCCTGTTGATTAATATAACTTCTAGCCTTCTAGGTTAATCATGTTCAAGATTTAACTTGTATAAATGCAGGGAGAAGATTATATGGCACGAGCGGATGCGTTAAAGGACACGGTTAAGATGGTAATCCGACGCCAAGTGGGAAATGTATCGAACACCCTCGAGCTGATTGATGATTTGCAAAGACTCGGAATTGCTTATCATTTTGAGAATGAAATAAGTGATGTATTGGCTATGATTTATGCCAGTTATTTCGAAACTCAAGCAAAGTGGGATAGCATGAGTTTGAACCTTAAAGCACTTGGCTTTCGAATCCTTAGACAACATGGTTATCAAGTTCCTCAAGGTAATATTATAAATAAATTAATTCTTCTCTTTTGTTGTTGGTATATATATTCTAGCAATGCAAACGTATAGAACTCAAAATGTGCATGTTTTGTACACATTTATAAGTATGACATAAACTTATTATTTTTATCATTGTCTACATGCAAACTTAATATATCTATTGCAAGGGCGTAGCTTTTAAGGGGCAGGGGGTGCACCGGCCCCTGCAAATATTTCGGTTAATTTTTCTGATTTTTCGTTTGAAATTTTTAAAATTATATAGGTCCGCTTTCGCTAGTTATTTTGCATAAAAATTCCCTGCCCCTACTTTAAATAAAATCCGAAACTAGTTTTTTATATTAATGAAACTTACGGGTTCAAATTTAGTTTTTTTTTTTTTATGTGTAAGAGCGAGTCCTTTTTGAACGAATGAAAATTATTTAGTTTTATTTGGAGTTATTATTGTCTGACTCGACCTAAATCGAATAGCTGACCCGAACACATAACGTCATAACCCGAAACGTAGGGATATGAAAAAAAATTTAGTAACTTATTGTTGTTTAATTGTTTTATATGTAGAGATTTTTATCAACTTTAAGGACAAGATTCAAAATGCCAAGCCAGAAGTAATGGAAGATATGGTGAGTGTGCTTAACTTGTATGAGGCTTCTTATCTTTGTTTCGAGGATGAAAGCATTTTAGACGAAGCTAGAGACTTGACAACCAAATATCTCAAAGAAAACATGGGAAACATAAATGAAGGTGTAGGGTCATTAGTAAGCCATGCTTTGGAGTTTCCATTGCATTGGAGAGTCCCAAGGGTAGAGGCCAAATGGTATATTGATATATACGAAAAAAGAATTGGCTCTAATCCCATATTATCCGAGCTAGCGAAACTGGATTTTGATATGAGCCAAGCGATCCACCTTGAAGATCTAAAACACTCGTCACGGTATCATTCATTCCTCCTTTATACTTTTGTTTTGAACGACCATAAACGGCATTTTATTAGAACTAGCAAGGTACTAGGCACTTTGATATATTTTTAGTTAAATGGGTCGGGTTGGTGTTTCATGCGTTCGTTTATTAAATTTTAGTTAAATATTTTTTTTATTTTTTTTGTAACGATGCATATGGGTAGGTGGTGGAAGAATACAAGATGGGATGAGAAATTAAGCTTTGCTCGAGATCGATTGGTGGAGCACTTTATGTGGTCTCTTGGTTTTAGCTACCAACCAAAGTCTAGTCTTGAAAGGAGAATACTCACAATGGTTAACTCCCTCATTACAACTATCGATGATGTTTATGATGTCTATGGGACTTTGGATGAACTTGAACGATTCACTGATATTATTGACAGGTTAATGCTGCTAATATATACTCTTCTTACCTATGCACGAATTACATTTTTATTATTAACTACCATCACCACACGCGTTTATAATAATATCTAGCGACATGTCACGCGTCGTGTCTTCTGATTTGTAGATGGGATGTGAATGCGATCAAAGACCTTCCAGATTATATGAGGATATGCTTCCTGGGATTCTACAACGCCGTAAATGAGATCTCGTATAGCATACTTACAGAGACAGGATTCTTTGCTCTTCCGTATCTTAAGAAAGCAGTAATTATATTTATACCATCTTCTTTTAACTATAAAACATATTTGGTCTTAATTCCTATGATCATTATAACATTGTAATTTAATTCGAGTTATAACATGATCTAATTATTTTGCTTGTAGTGGGCGGATTATATCAAGACATACATGGTAGAAGCACGCTGGTACCACACTGGATATAAACCAACACTCCAAGAGTACTTGGCGAATGCTTATATATCTATTGGGGGTCCGATAATACTCAAGAATGTTATTTGTTTAACATCATTTAGTTCAAATGAAGAGATGATGCGATGCGTGGAAAGCGCTGGGAATATAATTCGCTACTCGTCAATGATCTTCCGACTTGCTAATGACTTGGGGACATCCTCGGTATGTCGTTTTATTAATTTAATATATACACACTTAGGGGCGAACCAAGAGGGTCAAGAGTACACAATCCTAACTTAGACCCCCTAGTTGTAATATTGGCTAAAAAGTTATGGTTCCGCCATTGCACACACTGACACACTGGATTGTATATTTCGTATTGCTTTATATTCATTTAATTAACGCATTATTCGTAGGTCTTTTCGAATAAAAAACTTATTTATAATGAAAATGTTTCACACGCCGATGATACAAACTAAATAAGGTGATCCTTTTCTTGTTACTTGAAGGAGGAAATTGCAAGAGGGGATACTCCAAAATCAATCCAGTGTTACATGCATGACAATGGCGCAACCGAAGAAGAGGCAAGAATGTACATCAAAGGTTTAATCCTGGAGACGTGGAAGAAACTCAACAAAGAACGAGCCCATGGTTATTCTCAGTTTTCAAAGGAGTTTATCGAGTGTGCTACAAACATACCAAGGATGACACAATTCATGTACAATGACGGAGATGGGCATGGTCATCCTTATATTACTGAATCTCATGTGTTATCACTGTTGTTCAATCCTATTCAAGGGATTTGATTAGCTTTCAATGCAGGTGGACTTATTTCTAAAATAATGTAGCGTATGACTCCTATTTGTACTTGCCACCAAGTTGAAATATCGGTAATGGAGATTGAATGGTTATGTTGAACGTTGTCCAAATGTATGCAACACCTATAACTGACTGTGTGTATAAACGAGTGTGGAAAGACCATCTCCATGTTGGCACAGCCAGGGGCGGACTTACTATGTAATAAGGGGTAGCCTCCGCTACCCCTTAATGCTCCGGCGGTACTGTAAATTTTGGAAAATTTTGACTTTTTTTCGATTTCGTTACCCCTTTTCTTTGAAATGTTGCCCCTATACGAACTTTCTAGATCCGCCACTGGGCACAACCCCCTTGAATATTAGACAAATACACCGAACATAAAAACAAACAACTCGATAATTTAGTGTTAAATTGTTAACCAAGGCTAAATATACTCTAACTCCTATTAACATGGAACTTTTAAGCAACTAAAAATAAACACATCTATACTTATCTTGACTACAAACTATACTCATCTTCCGAAAACACACTGGAGTCATGCTGCTTGGCCGAATTATAGAACAGGCTGTAAATATACACATAGAAAACATCACCGCATCACTCGGACCAACCCCACTAGTTCTTAATATCTACCTGTTGATCCAACCAAGGAGTTGGTCTTGATATGTTTACATGTATCATGTATGTCATATGAAATATTACTTTTAACTGGAACTGAAAATTTCATTAAACATGCCAAAACCCCTACTAGCAAAAAACTATACAGGGGAGGCAACAAACAACACAACAACAATCAATTACAAAGCAAAAAGCCTCCAGCTATTCCAATCTACCCAGGTGTTTTAAGCTCTACATTTAGTAGAGTTTTGTGACGCATTTGCAACGGAATATTTTAAAAAATGCAATGCATTTGTAATGAAATATCTAAAAATATTGTAAAGCTTTTGTAACGAAAAATCTAAAAAAATTGCAACGCATATGTGACAGAATATAAAAAATTTTTGGACTAATCCATTTTTTTGCTAAAAAAATTGCAGGAAAATCAGCAAAAAAGTTACACAACTAATTGTTTATTATAAAAACAAAAGTTTAGACAAAAGGTGCTTTGCCTTTGACCCATAACCCGACCCATTCATTTTACCACCTCTACATTTATTGAGTAAAAAGAAATAAATGAGACCTTTAGTTCTTCGATATCGTTCAGACTTGTTTAGCGCATGATATACTCGCCTACGGATGTTCTTCTCAGTTCTCATCATATTGTTGCTGTGATGAATATTCAAAAAGTTACAATAAATATATATAAACCAAAATAATGTAGTTGTAAGTACAATGGTTGTTAATAAAATGCATATCAACTCTTGTTAGTTTTGTAATACATAAAAAAAAACAGTACCGCCTTTAAGCAAAAAGTTCAGATAGTAATCAAATGACAAAAAAATGCCATTCTAATATTCTTATTTTTTATAATATTTTCCAGTTAAAGTAAGGTGGATGTCTAAATAATAGGTTTAACTGTTAAAACAAAAGGTGGTAAGTCTGGCCCATTTATTTATGTATGGATCAAACTAGTCCAATGGGTCAAATCACTTAAACTAATAGGAGAACGTCAAGCAGGTTGAAGGTTGCCATTTGCCAAAAGTCTATCTTTAATAAAAACAAGTTAAGAAACCTCCTAAATCGTTTTGTTCAACAACTTAGATCAATATTGTATAATATTATGTTTGTAATCTTATAAAAACCATTAAAACAGGATAAAAAAGTAATTGCGGGTCGACCAGCCCAGCCATGTTAAGAAACGTAACCTGCTTGACCCTCAGGGCAATTAGGGTGTAAACGAACTGAGCTCGAGCTAGAGCTTGGCTTGTGAATAGTTTTTCAGGTTCGGCTCATTTATTATAGGAAAAATTACAAGTTTTGTCCTTTATCTTAATACCACTTATCAGGCGGTGTCCTTTTTAACGAATTTTGACAAGTTTTGCCCTTTACAAGGATTTTGTTACACGTTTTGTTTTTTAAGCTTAACTCAGTTAGATTTTCTTGTTAAATTTGTTCACCCAAGGGTATTTTAGTCTTTTTACCCATTTATTTCAAGAGTCAACCCTAAAATATTTTGTTTTATTCTTTTAAATAATATTAAATAAATGGGTAAAAAGACTAAAATACCCTTGGGTGACAAGATTTAACAAGAAAATCTAACTGGGTTAAACCTAAATGACAAAACGTGCAACAAAATTCGTTGTAAAGGGCAAAACTTGTCAAAATTCATTAAAAAGGACACCGTCTGATAAGTGGTATTAAGATAAAGGACAAAACTTGTAATTTTTCCATTATTATATATTATTTTATAATTTCTAGTTAGTTATAATCTTACATATAAACATAATATATATCATTTAATTATTTTATCAAAACTTTTTATTTAATTATAACTATTTTATAAATATAGAAATAGAATTTAATATATCAAATAAAAATAATATATGTAAATGCGCTCGTTTGTTAAATAAGTTTAACCTCGAGCTCGTTTACGTAAATAACTTATTTTTAGGCTCGATTTCGGCCTCGAGATGGCTCATCTACACAATTAGGTACGATTCTTAACTTTGATTTTCTGATCACACTTTTATCGCACGAATAGACCCAACTCTTTTTGCCAACCAATTGAGGATCCCGTCATGTTGAGATCCAACACCATACACTCCTCAAAATGGTTCATTATTCTTTATTATTTGTAAATGGTTCATTTTTTTTATTTTTCACGTAAAGGTGATCAAAGTTTTACATTAAACATCGAGACAATATTAACCACCCAATATAGCGGTGTCACGTACAATATACGAAAAATAAGTAAATTATTTAATCATCACCGCATAAGTTGGTGGTCAGCTGCTTTCCATCCCACAACATTCAAAGCTTTATAACCGAATTCTTCAACTCCACCTAAAAATATTTATTACCCATTACCCATCATTCTTCACCTCTTCCTCCATTATTACATGTAACACTTCGTTTTTATTAACTAGTTATTTTCCGCCCGCGCGTTGCGGCGGGACCTAATGACTACAAAAGGCGTGCAACAACAGCAAACAGATACCCAATATCAAAACGTAAATAAAATGATGTGGTAAGGATGGTCACTCGGTCATAAAATGATTTTAAATAACCTAATATATAATAATAGGACCCACACGTCCTACACGTTGGAAATTCGGTTGTTTTCAATTTAGTTATTACAGTACTAACACGTTAAAATATGGATGAGCTCGGCACCGGTAACGGCAGCGAAAGTACCGATCTGGAAAATCATCGAAATTAGGTACCGGCACCAAAAATGCTCGGTACAATACGGTATGGTATTTGAAGGTAAAAATCAATAAATACAGATATGGTGCTAGACCGGTGTCGAACCGAGAGTAACGATTCTGAAAACGCCAAAAGGTGGGTACCAAATTGGTACCGAAAATGATTTGGTATAGTAAATTTGGTACCGATACGATACCGGTTCGTTTATAGGATTTGATACGATTTGCTCATCAATATTCTAAATATCCAAATTAATTTTACATGCTACAATTCATTCATTACAGAAAAAGACAAAAAAGAAAGCAAAATAAGTTGTTGTGTTATAAAACTTCATTCAAACGAAATATAGTTTACTTACTGTGTGTATGAAAAGTAATCTAAACGGTGCAATTACTTGCATTGTTGCGTTGCTACAGGATTTGATGAGTTCGGTACCAACCGGTACCGAAAATACTGTTACCGAAATCCCCAAAAGTGGGTACCGGTACCGAATATACCTAGTATGGTACGGTTCGGTACCGGTCGGTACTGGTACGGCACCGGTATTTGAAGGTAAAAACCGGTGAATACCTGTGCAGAACAGGTACCAAAAATACACCGGTTTGATAAATTTGAGACCAGTACCTATACCCGATACCATTTGCTCATCTTAAATAATTCTAATTCTAAAATTCTAATTTAATAATAAATGACCAGTGTTCATTCAGTTTGAATTTTATTATATATAGATATAGATTTATCATGTATAATAATATAATTCATATACCAAAAGGATACTTAAGTCATTCACAAGTTTTAAACTATATATATACCTAGGGATGGGCATGTTTTCCTAAATATGCGTACCCGTATCCGTACTGTATACGTACCCATACTAATTTTAGGTATTCGATACATGTAGTGATACTCAGTTTTATTGATTTTGGTATTAGGTACTTTTGGTATTGGTATGGGTACAAGTAAAAAAGGGTACTTGGTATCGAAATTTATATATACTTTAAAAGTTTTTTTTATATTATGTTTTATTTCGTATTATAGTATTTATGGTACTTTTATTGATTTTACCTATTTGATACTCGTATCGCATTTGTACTCGTATTATTTTTACCTATTTGGTACTCGTAATATATCGGTATTCATGCCAATTTTACCTATTAGTACCCACACGAGTGCTCAAAAACTAAAATAAAAACAAAGTGATCGCAAAACGGGTACCGTACCGTAATACCCATACCGTACCAATATATTCGGTACGGTATTTGGTACTCAGTTTTGTTCAAATTCAATACCGATACAGATAACTGTACCAATCTCATCCCTATATATAGCCACCAAAACCTCTACAAAGGGCCATATCAACCATGCCACCTTCCACCACCACATTTGTTGCCACCACCACCATCCTCCTCCTCCTTACCACCACCGCCTCCACCGCCACCCGACGACCATTTAACAAAATCTACGCATTCGGCGACTCTTACACGGACACTGGAAACACCGCATCCAACAGCGGCCCAAACGCCTTCACCTACGTCTCCAACCCGCCATACGGCACCACATTCTTCCACCACCCCACCAACCGATACTCCGATGGCCGTCTAGTCATCGACTTCGTAGCCGAATCACTCTCTTTACCCTACTTGCCACCCTACCACAACCCCAAAGCTGACACCTCGTACGGGGTCAACTATGCTGTTGCAGGGTCAACGGCCATACCATACTCGTTCTTTGTCAAAAATAACCTTACTCTTGACATACAACGTCAGTCTTTACAAACTCAACTTGCTTGGTTTAACAAAGACTTGGAGGGGCAAAAGTGTAAAAGTGCAAAGTTAACTCCTAACGAATGCAAGGCGGTGTTTGATAATGCATTGATTTGGGTGGGTGAAATTGGAGCCAATGATTATGCGTACACCGTTGGATCTAACGTTGAAAGTAAAACAATTCAACAGCTTTCTATTCGTAGTGTCAATGGATTTCTAGAGGTAATTGTAATATATGGTTTCTACTATTTAACTTTTGATATATTATAAATAAACTAGCTTTAAAATATTAATGAACGAAAAGTATATATATTCTAAATTTGGGGTAACTTTGTAGAATAGTAACCAAGTTCTAAAAGTGTTCCAATTAGGTCACTCAAGTTTCAAAAGTGTTCCAATCAGGTCACTCAACATTCATTTTTCATTAAAGTTAAGGGTTTTTTCATCCATTTCATAAGTAACCATGGTGATGTGGATTTTTGTTTCTTTTTTCCCTTTTATTTGATGCTAACTTTGAGTGATGACGTGAATTGTAACTTGTTTTTTAAATTTTTAGTGTAATTAAAGTGTTTTTATTTTTAATAAATATAATTTCATATATTAAAATAATCTGACCCTAACATCTTATTCTTCATTTTTTTCTTGACACATAGAAAAAATGACATGACTCTATTTGAATGTTAAGTAATCTAATTGGGACAAAAACGATACGAGTGGCCTAATTAGAACACTTTTGAAACTTGGTTACTATTCTATGACATATTCCCTCTAAATTTTTATTAAAATTTATCAAAATAATTCTTAAAATCATTCAATTTCTTAAAAAAACTGCTTAATTTTACATAGTACACAGTTTCTTAAAAAAATATACTAAACATAGCTTAACTTTTATATAATTTCTTAAAAAAACTGCTTAATTTTACATAGTACACAATTTCTTAAAAAAACTGCTTAATTAGAACACTTTTGAAACTTGGTTACTATTCTATGACATATTCCCAAAAAAAAAAAAAATACTAAACATAGCTTAACTTTTATATAAGAAATAAATAAATGTGGCCGCCCACTTGCACGTCTGTCTACACATGTACGAGTGGGCACGTCTGTCAACACGCAAACATCTATCAAAAACATCCACGGATGGATCCATACAATACAACGTTAATGGGTCGTTCGTCTTGGGAGGGCTAGCTTAACGTTTGTGAAGGTCTCAAACAAATCACTAGCAATACAGTTTACTTTTGCTGATGCCTTCTTAGCCTAGCGTACCTGGTGTTTGCCCCCATCAAGGTGATACTAGTTGAAGTCTCACAAACAGTGACGGATCCAGGAATTATTTTCTGGGGGTGGAAACGAACAACCAAATTTTCAAGGGGTGCAACCGGGATTTTTACCTCGAAAATACACTAATTTTTTTTTTCAATGGGCGCCCGCCCACCCAAGCCAAAGCTTGGGTCCGCCTTGTTCACAAAGTGAGTAAAACCATTCACAATCCTTCCAGTGAGTGTTATTTATATTATAAAAAGTGATTGTAAGTGGAGAGAAAATGTTACTGTTTATATGTATATTTGAGAAGACGTTGTGCACCGTTAATAATTTTTAATATATTTTGAAAGAGGCTGTGAGTAAAGGAGAGAGAAAAGACAATAATAAAGGTATAATATATATTATTTAATTAAAAAGAAAGAAAAAATGTAGTATTTTTTAGTGTAATTAGAAAGTAGAAATGATGAAAAGAATGTAATAGGTGGATTTTTATGAGGAGAATTTAGAGGTGTGTTCGTCAGTTAGAAAAAAAAATTACAAACAAAGATACGGAGACAATAATTTGTTCAGTATGCATTAAATTTTGTACCGCCGAATTATTGACTTGTACATGTACTCTATATGGTGTGACACAATAATGTACATCATGCATCAAAGTTGTATATAATTCTGAACATTCTGTTTTGCTAGGCATTGCTTGACAAAGGTGCAAAATACATGGTTGTGGAAGGCCTTCCGACAACCGGCTGCTTAACCCTCTCCATGTCGCTAGCGTCCGAGTCAGACCGCGATGACATGGGCTGCGTCGGTAGCCTCAACAAGCAAAGCTACGACCACAACACCATCCTCCAAACCAAAATCCGAGACCTCCGGCAAAAGTACCCGGAAACCGTCATCATTTACGCTGATTACTGGAACGCTTACCGTTCCATTATCAAGAACGCGCCTAAACTAGGCTTCAAGGAGCTTTATAATGTGTGTTGTGGGTCAAGTGGCGCACCATACAACTTCGATGTCCTTGCTACTTGTGGGTCCCAGTCTGCGAGCTCGTGTTCAAACCCTTCTCAGTATATCAACTGGGATGGAGTTCACCTAACCGAGGCTATGTATAAGGTGGTTGCTGACTCGTTTCTAAAGGGCGGGTTCACTCATCCGCCGCTTGGGTCACTGTTTAGCAGTAAACAATACTCCGGCTAGATTACCATGAGCATGTTTCCTAGTTTTCGTTGTTCAATGTGTTTTCTCGAGTCTGCGACTATGGTCTTAGACTCTTAGCGAATAGCGTATGTAGGATTTGCGTTTTCTCGAGTCTGCGACTATGGTCTTAGACTCTTAGCGAATAACGTATGTAGGATTTATGTATCAGTGTTTTTCAGGGCAATGATTACGTTTGGTTCTTGAGCATCATGAATGCCATATTATATTATATTATATATACTATAATTACCAACTTTGCGTGAGCGGTGACTTTTATACCTTTACCCTTCAACTTTCAGCATTGACACTTACAACCCTTTAATTATCTAAAGACATCGAGTTTTCGTGTTTATCTTTATGTACATGTGGATATAAATTATATGTACATGTGGGTATAAATTACCGTAAATGAGTTGGGTCAAATATAATATGTTCTTATGCTTATTACTATGTACGTTTTCGGTTGGTCTATGTTTTGAGGTAAATTTTATTTTTATTTTTCTGGAAATGAGTAGGGTCAAATATAATACGTTTTCGTGCTTATTTTTATGTACGCTTTCATTTGTTCTACGTTTTGACGTAAATTTTTTTCGAAACACCACGGGGCAATTTACTGGTTGTAATGACAATAATCAAGGGTGAGGGTTGACTTTCAAAAGTCAAAATAGTACATTTCAGTGTGACAGATGGTAAAAACTGAAAACATAAGAATGACATGATACATTGACATTAATATGGGAGCTTCAGAAGACACATTCTCTGTTGTAAAGGTGATCAAGTTCTACACCGGAAAAATTTACATACATTTGCAGAAATCGACTGCAAATACTTGCCTTAAACTTGCTAATATACAATAAAACGTTACCATTAAATAGTTAAATTAAGTAGTCATTGTATACTAAGAATAGAGCATCAGGGATGTCTTTAGGAAGCTTGTTTATGTAATTGTAGAAGCGTTTCTTGTCCTCCTTTGACACCGTTTTTTGGTCAACCACATCTCCTCTACACGGTAGAACCCATAAATCACCGGAGTTGACTCTCTTCAAGCTGCCGCGACAGAAAGGACAGGAAACCGACCTCACGTTCCTGTACAAATCTTGAATTTTAGCCTAAAATTTATGCACTTAATGCGGTAAAAAAAAAAAATCAGATATCGGTCAAGGACCGATATTTGAGATATAGGACATTGGTAATTTTAATATCATGCATAATTTATATATATATAGCAATTTAACCCTAACAATTCAGTACACTCTCCTACAGTCCTACCATTAACAAATTAACCTTTTGCAACTTGCAAGACCCAGACAATTGTAGCAAGTAGGAACTGATTAAGACTTAAAGCACTAACATTTAACACTGAAAACTAACAATTAAGACTTAAAACACTAATAGCAACAATAAGAAGAAAGACGAATGGTAGAACTAAGAAGAAAGGTATTGATATCGGAAAAATCGGTGATATATGGGTCAATATCGCCGGTAATCTATGCAGTTAATATCGGTGATATATCGGTTATATTGGTCATATCGGTCCCTTAGTAAAATATCGGTACCGATATTATCAGCAATATTTGACCGATAAAACCGATATATCACCGATATTTGACCAATATAACCGATATATCACCGATATAACCTATATATCACTGATATATCACTGAATTATTGGTGTTAAATTGCTATATATATAAATTCTGCGTTATATTAAAATTACCGATATCCCACCGATATCTCACCGAGATAACCTATATTTCAAATATCAGTCCTTGACCGATATCCGATATTTTACCGCATTAACTCCATAGCCCGTAATATAGGTACCGATATTTTACATGGGAACCGATAACCATATTAACTGCATAGCCTAAAAATCAAGAAAAGCCAGCCGAAATATATACAACTTACCAGTCATGGTAGCAATTGATGCACATTGCATGACAACAATCAGGTAGCACCATCTTGGTGCAGGGCTCTAAACAGATACCACATTCATCTTCTCTTTCCATATCAAGTTCTGAACTTTTTGTCTTTTTTTCAGCTTTCTTCATGGGATATGTGCCAAAAGATTCAGGATCGTCTTCATTGATATCGAGCTCTAACGGGTTTGTGCGCAGACGCTTGAGAGATGGTAGTATCACATCTGCAATTTATTTGACATGAAAAGAAAACCATCATTTTTTCATCTCGCTACAAATCCTACTCGAGAAAGAATTGTTTTTAAAATTATAATATTTCATACCGTAGAACTCTCTAATGGATGCCTTCCTACCACGTGAAGTAAGCTTTGGCCTTTCATCTGGCGATACCTAAAAGACAACCGAATTTAAGATCACTTACCAACATCACAATGAATCAAAAAGGTTGTTCATCTTTTGCTTGGCTATGAACAGGTTAATTCGGACTTTCGAATCATGTTTTTTCTTTAATTCGGACTTTCGAATCATGTTTCTTTCGAAAGACACCTAAATGTATTTTTACTACCTAAAACCTCCGAAAAACTTTTATTCAAAAAAAAAAAAATAGATTACTACTGAAATAACATAACTCTTGTAACCATGTATTCATGTTTAACATACTCGCTACTTATTATAAAAACTAAATGATAAAACAAAAGTGTTTCGGGACAACCCTACCGTTTACCCAAACCCATTTTCCCGCCTGTAGTTCTACATAGTTGACAATGCTGTTATGCTAACCTTGTGTACAACCACATAGCAGAAATTTAAGCAGGTTTGAAGCAAACATGAACATGGGGAATTTATCCACTGCAGTAAAAACGATAAGATATATGCCATGTCACTGTAACCCATCTCCATACGGATGAAAGCACCACTTTTATCCCTTGGTATAGACGCAGCCCTGCAAACAATGCATTGTGACAAAATATTCATCCACAAGGTAGACCATACAAAGATTTCACTATAGTTTTGAACCCTGGAAAATGGGCGTAAATAGTACAAAACTTTATAGAATTTGTGCGTTTTGACCCGAACCCAATTTTAGCTCTTCCCTAACCCGCTCAAAATTTACCACCTCGATATAAAATCAGTCACTAGTTAACTGTTTCTCTTCAAGTTAAAAACTGAATAAGATGTTGACTTTTGGTCAAACAGTGTATTTAAAATCGATGGCATACATGAATTTACTTCAACATATAGAAGGAAAAAAAAAAAAAAAAACTAAAAAGGTTATATGTTAAAGAGTGAATTTCAAAGATTGTCCTTTATCTTTATACTCATTTTCAGGCGTTGTCCTTTATGTTCAAAATTGACGAGTTTTGTCCTTTATGTTTTCATATCATACACGTTTTGTCCTTTAGGCCTAACCAAGTTAGTTTTTTTCAGTTAAATTTGGTCATGTGCTTTGCACATAAGGGCATTTTTTTCAATTCAAAGGTTGCAGAAGCTTTGAGCTATAAATCTGCCGTTGAACTTACCTTTTAATTGACAAAAATGCCCTCATGTGTAAAGCATATGACCAAAATTAACTGAAAAAACTAACTGAGTTAGGCCTAAAGGACAAAACATGTATGATATGAAAACATAAAGGACAAAACTCGTCAATTTTGAACATAAAGGACAGCGCCTGAAAATGAGTATAAAGATAAAGGACAATCCTTGAAATTCACTCTATGTTAAATGCTACTAAATCATCAACCAATTTAAATCTTTACAATCTGACCAAACTCATGTCAAATTTCTGTTTCAATCTCTTGGGTTGGCCCAGCAAAGTCAAACTATATAAACAGTGGTAGTATAAATAATAACTTATATGATAATCTCAAATTCAAATATTGATCTTGCAGCTGCATTACATAATTGAACTAATACCCTCTCAAAAAGGTATTCTAAAGTCAAACAAACTACTTTGTAATTACATAATTGACATAATTTTTTGCAACAAAATCATAAAAAAAAACCCCAAAATAAACAATTTATCAAAATGTCGACTAAAAAGCAGCATATACAAAAAAATAAAAAATCAAATCCTCATGTTCACATTCCATTTAAAAAAATCAATGAAACAACCTTAATCAAGCAAAAAAACTGTAAAAAGACATACATGCAGAAGCAGAAGAAGATAAGAGGACTTACAGCATATTAGCAAACTGTATATCAACTTCAAGAACCTTTAGTGAATCGATATAAGAAGGACACGATGCAAGCTGATGATAATAATAGTTATCCATCATAAATCAAAAGTCCCAGTAACCAACAAAACTATCTATGATCACTCTTTAAACACGCCCTCCTTTTTCTTCGAATCCAAAAAAAAAAAAAAAAGAAACTAAGGGCGAAAATTTCTAGAATGAGAATTGATACAGACAAATAATGGGTGTTGGTTTGTGGGTGTCGAATATATGCTATAATAATTTATTTTAGAAAAAAAGGATTGGGGGTTGAAGAGGCGAATTTGAAGCAAAAGTTGTGGTAATTTGAAAACAGGGTGGGAGTAGTTGGAAATAATAACACTTTGACTGCGTTCTAGTTCAGCGACTCCATTTGATGATAGTTGGAAATGTTGACGCCCGTGAGGGCCTGAGGGGAGCCTTTGTTATTTATTATGAGTAAATGACATTTTTACCCTTCTGGTGTTGTCAAAATGTTAAGGACAGATGGACAGTTTTTAGGGATGAAAACAAAGGTAAAGAGGATATTTGGAATTTGGAAATGATATTGATTTAAAAAAAAAATATATTTACGGGTATAAGACCGGTGTAGAGTTAGATGACGTGATGGAAAAATGGTTGCTGACATGGCGGAACATGATTAGATATTGTGAGTGATGGAATTCTATCACTAGTGACCACCCCCACCCCCTAATGGGTATGTTCAATACTCGACAAGTAGTTACTAATCGAGTACACGACATGTATAAAACACGATTTCGCAATCAAGTATTAAGCTAAAATTACAAATACCCGTTGTAAACACTTACTTTTTTCGTCTATGGTCACAAAACTAGATTCGAGGTGGATTTTACTTTGAAGTGGAGGTGAGTGAGCAATCGGACAACCTTTGGCCGTATTGTTGATTTTTATCTTTAAACTAGTGAGGCGGTAGTCTACAGCGATGGAGTTGGGGTGGTGTTATGGCGGATTGATGGTGGCGAAACAGAGGTGATGCTTAGATAGTGTTTGGTAAGCTTTAATAAAGTTATTATACAACCTCTAAACTGCAAAAACGTTTGTCGTTATAAATTCGATTTTGTCTACGGTTAACGTCAAGTGAGTCATTTTGTATTAGAGATTATTGTTTTTGTTATACGTTTTTTCCTGGTTTTGGCCGTTGTTTGGTTCACACCGTTTCACACCCCCTAGCGTTGGTAGAAATTAAGACTAATTATATTATTATATTATATTATATTATATTATAATACATATTAAATAACATTATGTTAGCTACAATAACACTTTTTCCTTTTTATTTATGTCATCAAAAGTTTATGTTTTTCTATTTGATCCACAAGTGGTTGGGATGAGGTCAGGAGTTTTCCCCCTTGGGGGTTTCTTCTGGATGGGTGCAGGTTCGAGTCTACTCTGGTATCAATATTGGGTAATTCCAGTGCGGCTGGACCTTAGGGGGGGCCTGGGATTCGAACCCGCAGTGCGGGCGAATTTCTTAAGGGGAGTGAACCGTTAACCATTCATAAAAAAAAAACATGTAATCTAGGCATGTATTTTTTTTATATAACATAAATAATTCATGATTTTGTACTCAAATACTTTTTTCTATGTATTAAATATGTATGTTAAACAATTTTTGTGTTAAATTTTCTATATATTTTTACTAAACACGTTTTCATTAAATTTCATTACCCCCCCCCCCACTATAATAAATTTTCTATATTTTATGGTGTTTTGTTTACACATTTATATTTTACAAGCTTTATATTGATCTTTATCGTTTGATTTGTATGCGGCCTTTTGTTGTTTTACACATTTATATTTTACAAGCTTTATATTGATCTTTATTGTTTGATTCGTATGCGGATTCCCTGCGGAACGTGCGATTGGGAAATCTTAGTATATATTAATTGACAATTGACAATATAGCAATGAATAGTGTTATTTTGTCATTTTTTTCTTTTTTGTGTACCTTAATCTTTAATATTGATATTAATAGTCCAACTTTTTAAATTTTGTTAAAATGTCATTTTTACTCTTTAGAATCTTAGTTTTTTTTTTCTATGTATGTGATGCTATAAATACAAGTTGTTTACATATGTAATTGTTTTAGTAAATGCGTTAGGTCAAATATAATACGTTTTCATCCTTATTTGATATAAGTTTTTAGTAAGTCAATTGGTGTTATAAATTCAGTTTTTTATTTACGTTTTAATCCTGTTTTGGTCATCGCTCGATTAGCACCATTTTACGCAACCCACACTAATAACGCCGGTTTTACACCCCAACGGCCAACCCACAACACGAACAGTAGAGGCCTTCCAGTATCTTCAATTCATAAGCGGCCATTTGGGCAAATATGTTGGGCTTGAGATTAGGCTCACTAGGTAACATGGATTGATTTATATCGGTTACGATCTCACGGGTAATACCCAAAACCCGTTTTATCTTTGTAAAGTTCAGTAAAACCTATATTTTCTAGGAGTGTACTGCAGAATTCTTTCATCTGAATGACGATTAATCATTCCAGTTTCTACCGATTATTTAAACCCATTGAATCTTCATCATTTTGGTGTGGAAGGGTGAGTCTTACGGTTCATTACATCAGTTTATGAGTCATGAAAATTACTATATGCTTTTAACATGATTAAAATCAGTTTTTACGTACCCTACTGTTAAATATATTATTATAACATTGTTTTTTTATACATACAGGATGCATTTCATGGCTCTTTAATTGGAAAATTTAAGCAGTGTCACAACACTCCTTGTGCTAAAGGTTCCGATGAATCACAACCGTTTAGTTTAATTTGCTGCCCCTGTTTTAGCACAGATTCGGTGTGTCAAAGCACTTCGAAGAGAAATTGTTCGACTTCTTATGAAATACTTGGATCCGGAGTGATTCTCTTGAAGAACTACATCAGTCTCAAAGATCAGGTATTTGTTTTTGGGAAAAAATCACGAAAATGGTAAGTTGACCCGACCGGTCAAAATTACGAAAATGAACATGCTTCGTGTGTGGCTGCCTCATCAATCCTGGCGAATAAGAAGTCGGCATGTGTCGTCGACGATTTTTACCACGATTTTTAAACAAACATAACCTTTTCACACGTCATATTTTTTAAAGTTTACACCATATTAAAGAGAATTTTATTATCTTTAATTTGGTGTATTTTTTATAAAAAAAAAATATTACGTAAGAAAAAGTTAGGATCTTTTAAAAATTGTGATGGAAAAAGAAAAAAGTAGGCGCGAAAACCAATAGCACATTCTCTGACGCAAAGACCCAGACGCAAAAAGTACATTGTTTTCTGCGAATGCGGCTGTTCTTGACGCGTTCAGTGTTTATTTTCGTAAAGTGGTTGGTCAAAGGGTCATTTTCGTGATTTTCCCTTTGTTTTTTTTGCTAATTGTATGTGTTTTTCAAGAACAATGCTTGCATCAGAAATTGATTTACATGTTTGGATTGTAATAGTTGAATTCTTTTGACCCGGATCTAATTTTTTAGGTTGATATAGTGAATATATGTCAAAAGCATGGTGCGGGCCCCGGGGGGTTTTACGAGCCTAGTCACCAAAGTGGAGCTAAACTTCGACTACAAATGATGTGTTTTGGTCGAAACTGGGATCCTGTAACAAAGTATAAGGAATGTTATAGAAGTGATGGTTCTAAAGCACCACCGCTTCCATACGAACTTATTTCATTCGCTAAAACTTCAGTTCAAAATGCTCAAAAACGTATGAAAGGACTTCCTTCAATGTGCCCTGATATATGTATAGTCAATTTTTATTCACCAGTCTACGGTCGACTTGGCCTTCATCAGGTTAGTTTTACATACACACACACACACACCTATATATATGTGACTGACCCATTTTGTAGGTAAATGATTTGAAATACTAGAGTTAATTTCTGTGTATTTTTGTTTGAACGTAGGATCGCGATGAGAGCTCTGATAGCCTTCGAAGAGGATTGCCTGTGGTTTCTATCTCCATTGGTGACACTGCAGAATTCTTGTATGGCTATACAAGAAACAAAGACAAGTTAGACAAAGTTTTGTTGCAATCAGGTGATGTGTTGATATTCGGTGGCAAGTCAAGACACATTTTTCATGGGGTGACGCAAGTATTTCCAAACACGACTCCTCTGCCATTATTACAACAAACCGCGCTTAGACCAGGCCGTCTAAACCTTACTTTACGACAATTTTGACCCAACTCGTTTTTCTAGAAGTTCCGTTTAGGGTTTTCTGTTTCTCGTCCTTTTTGTCCAAAATGTCATGTTTCGTGTTTGTCATTTTCATCATACAGTGGCGTGTTTGTGGTTTATTTAAAGTAACTAGTGATTGAGGTTGAAGTGTTCACATGTTTTTCAATTGATTATAACTAGTCGTTGCCCCCTGCCCCCCCTCCCCCCCCCCCCCCCCGCGCGCGCGCGTTGCGGTGAGGGGGCGTAAAGTCATGATACCAACGTTGTAGGGAGGGCGTAAAACCATGCTAAGTAGCAACCGAACGACGACCAAATCCGGAAAAAAACATAAAATAAAATTACAAATTTATAACACCAAGTGACTCACGTGACATAAAACGTATACGTAGTTGAATTTATACGGACACTTATTAGAAAGTCAAGGGGGTAAAAAAATTTGAGGAACCAAATGTGATCATCAAACATCGTGTATCATTTTTTTTAACTTAAATTACACCAAATCCGCCTTCGGCAGAGCTCAAACCCTTGACCTCAAGGGGAGCAACACCTTAACTTCAATGACTTTACCAACACATATATTCAAACTTAATATTATTTTGCATCTTTTTTGGGGCTCAACATATAGGATTAAACTTTAACAAATACTATATATATTCAAGCAGGTAATACAAAATCTCCAGTCTTTCACAGGAGGATTTTAAATATCTGGTTACTTTCAAATTGCAGATGAAGGGAACTAACACCAGCCTCAAAAAAGAAAAGCTAAAATACAAACAACCTCCGCAGATCGAACCAGCACCAGGCCAATTGCTAATCCCATCAAGCCATCATTAGTGCCTGGGCGAGTGAGCCACTTTGGCTTTGAGTTAACTATCGAGCCAACTTTGAACTTTCAAAGACTACTTTGAGCCCAGATGTTTGTTTTTCTTGGTGCCTTTCTTTCTTGAATTACTAGTTTCAGGACCTTCAGCTTCTTCGGCTTTCTGCTCCGCCTCTAGAATCGCCAGCTACATTGTACACAACAAGAGGAACTCTTTTGAAGATTGGTTTCAAACAAAAAAAAATAATTTCAACTAACATTATTTCATTTTTTACCCCACCCCCAAACCGAACAAAAAAATCTTCTCAAGAAAAGAGGGTACCTCGTCTAGGATGGGCTTCAGCTCTTTGTACCGAGATTCAGCAAGATCAAAACCATCCTTACGGAGTTCCTGTAATGAAAACGAAAAAAAGGCAACTAAATCATGATCAAAACTGAAAGAAAGGTCAACAGAAAACTAACTTGGGTTTAAGAAAAAATTTAACAAACCTTTCCTGTGTGTGCAGTATGTTCATATGCGGCCATTTGCCAATAACCGTTTGTCCGCTTATAAAAGTCTTTCAGAGCTTCCCCAGGCTTTAAGAATAACAAGTCAATCAATAATTAGTTTGAACTAATGTGAAACAAAGAGTCAAAATTGAGCTAGAGGTGTCAAAGGGGGTAGGTTGGGTAATTGTCAAAATAGACTCTTAACTGGTTGAAACGTATTGGGTCAGGTTGACATGAAACACTTTATCTGTCAAAAAAAAAAAAAAAAAAAAAAAAAAACAAAACAAAAATTGTGCAATACGATTAGAAAACGTACCATTGGAGTTCTCTGGGAGTCGGAAAGACCAAGACTGGCCCTAATTTGCTCGATTCTAGCCCTTTTTTCCTTCCTTCTAAGCTTTTTTCCTTCACCTTTTATTATTGCAACAGCATCTCCCAACACACCATCATTTTGAGCCTTCAAACAGATAAAATGCAAAAAAAAAAAAAAAAAAAAAGATAAAAAAAATGATTAAAAAAAAAGATAAGGATCCCCTCATGTTGATCATGTTGAAGAACCAACGAGAAAACATAAAAAGGGCCTGCTTTTATTTAAAATAAAGAACCGCTATTTCATCTCACTCACAATATGAACAATATGACAACACAAGTGAGAGGATCTTAATCTAAAAAAAACATAAATGCTATTTGCCTATTTATATATATATTAAAAATCTAGATGACCATATATCAATATAATAATTGAGGTACCTCCATATCATCATCATCTTCCTCATCGTCATCTTCGTCACTATCATCTTTCTCCTCGTTTTCGTCTTCACTGTCTTCATCATCATCATCATCGTCGTCTTCTTCATCATCCTCTGATGCTTCAACCCACTCAGACTCAGATGCCTATACAACATAACGAGAAGTAAAATTATTTTAAAGATCATCTAACTTCATGGGCACAAACTTGAAGAGTGTGTAACAAACCGGTATAAGGCATTTCCATTCATCAAGTTTGCTGAGATTAAGTGCATACAAATCATCAAGTGTGATTTCTTGATCTCGTATTTCCATCATGCCGCCATAGATATACAGTGTATCTTTTCCCACTACCATGCTGGCATTTATACGCCCACAAGGTTTCACTACCTGAACTTCCGACAAAAAAAAGTTAAAAAAGGGAAAAATAAACATGAATATTTTTTTTTTAAATTTTAATCTACCTCTTCCAAAGTGGAACACGGGGTCAACACTTTTGAGTTTGAATCGTGGGTCTTTGAATTGGATTTGACCGCCACCTCAGCACCATTAACCCTGATGTTTTTCTCCATACTAGACGAGATATCGTCAATGTCACAGTCCATATTTTCATCTTCATCATTGGTAACTACCTCCATAGGATCATCACTAGTGTCAGAAGGAGCATGAGTCTCTTCATTTTTAATCTTTTTTATCTGCAAATATAGTTTAGAAAACCGTTTTTATCAGTATACAGATGAATTTACACTTCTGAATCTTAAGTAAAAAAGTAAATATAACACACAAGCTTGAATTAATTAACACTAGAAATAATCTTATAACTAATGAGGTAAACAACACAAACCTAAAGGCAACTTAACTTTTGCGAAAAACTACCTTATCTTTAGTTGATTTCTCCTTTCTCAGCTCCAAAGGGTACCTAAATATTAACGATAGCAGATTAGCAAAATCTTTAAACTTTATGTTTGTATAGAAAAATGATAAGAATATGCAAGATTTACCATCGATGGATGTCTAATTGAAAACCATAAAGTTCATTCAAGAACAAGCTCATTAACACATCACCTGCACATGCAATTTGAGCCAATTAACAGGCAAAGAAAAAAGCCAAAAGTAAGCCGAAATAGAATATGAAAGAGCAGTACAAAACCAGAAATTAGTTTTAGGCTTATAATACAAATAAAACTAATTAGTGGTTAAGAAACAACCATTGTACAGAAAAAAAAAAGATTAAATAGAATGTCAACCTTCAGTCTCCATGTCCACAACTCCCCCATATAGCACGGCCCGGTTTTTGTGTACACACATAGAGAAACCAGCACGAGGTCCAGGTGGCATCCCACCTTTCTTAACCTGAAACCGAATGTTGAGGAAAGCTTAAACGGATGCAATATAAATATAAGTTATATAATTACATAAATTAAAAATGAAAGAAGCATAACTAGTTAAATACCTTGTTCCAAACCCAAGTCTTAGGGTCAAGCACCCACATGTCTGAATGAACAATCCCTTTCTCCGAGCTGTTTTTATCAGAAGATATCTCTTTCGAATAGCCACCATATAAATAAATCTACGATCAACAATAAAAATTTAATAAACACAAGAAATGACATATATCTGTAATTGTAAATATATTTAACCTTGGTTTTAAAAAGCGAGAGGCGGACAAAAGCGACAAGGTCTAAAATTGAGGCGCGAAGCGCAAAGCGCAAAAGCGGTGGGCTTTTCGTACCCGAGGCGCAAGATGTTTATATATTTTTTTATATATATCCCATACATATCCCATAGGTTTTTAGCTTCCTTTAACCAAAATATAGCTATAAGTAAGGCTTTTATACCATTTTAATTACATGTACAAGTCAAAAAACCCAAGGTACAACATTTTTATGCAGTAAAATGCCTAGGGTACATGAGGCGCGCGCCTCAGGCCAAAAAGCCCACAAAAAAACATCAAAAATGCGCTTTTTTGGCGCTTCCTGTAAAAACACAAGGCGAGAAGCAAAAAAGCCCAAGACCCTGCGCCTTGTTGCGCCTTGCGCCTAGGCGCGCCTAGGGCGCGCTTTTTAAAACCCAGTATTTAACTCACATCGTCTTGGTGAACAAAGAGTTGGAAACCACTCCGAGCACTAGGCCATAAGCATCCAGGTGTCGGTTTTATCTCTTGCCACTGCAGCAACACAATGAACTTGTTTTAGTTGATTGATTCACCAAACAGTGAATAAACTGCCTATTTGTTCACTATTTTACCTTAAAAGTATCCAAATCAAAGACATACAAATCATTGAAGTATCTGCAAAAGTAAACAAAGTAACAAATAGAAGGATCAGATGTTGAAGCTTAAGTGCAAAAAGTCAAAATAATATAAGAAAGAGTGAATTTCAAGGATTGTCCTTTATCTTTATATCAATTTTCAGGCGCTGTCCTTTATGTTCAAAATTGACGAGTTTTATCCTTTATGTTTTCATATCATACACGTTTTGTCCTTTAGGCCTAACCTAGTTAGTTTTTTCAGTTAAATTTGGTCATTTGCTTTGCACATGAGGGCATTTTTGTCAATTCAAAGGTAAGTTCAACGGCAGATTTACAGCTCAAAGCTTCTACAACTTTTGAATTGACAAAAATGCCCTCATGTGCAAAGCACATGACCAAATTTAACTAAAAAAACTAACTGGGTTAGGCCTAAAGGACAAAACGTGTATGATATGAAAACATAAAGGACAAAACTCGTCAACTTTGAACATAAAGGACAGCGTCTGAAAATGGGTATAAAGATAAAGTACAATTCTTGAAATTCACTCTATAAGAAATAAAGTAACAAATATAAGAAATAAAGATACCGACCTCACTTCTCGGAGAGTATCATAGAATCCACCAAAAACAACAAGTTTGTGCTTATACAAAACCTACAAATAAGGCATAAATTTAGTTGCACACTGGAAACCAGAAACCGCAAGCACTACGAACAACGTACAACCCAAATAACTAGTAACATACCATCCGATGACCAGAACGTGGACTGGGACAACCTTTATAGTTCAACTGTTCCCATTGATTTGTTTTCAAATCCAACATCCAAAAGTCCTGTACTAACAGAAAAATATAACACTCCACACATAAGAAAAACTCAAATAATATACATCAACAGAAAATAACGCATTCGAGGACATAATTATTCTACCTTGTAGTGATGGAAACGCTCTTGATTAGGAGAAGTAAATTCACCACCTAATGACCAATAAAAAAATTGTTACTTTATAGATACAGTTTCTTGTTTAAATACAGTTCTTTATCAAAGTCGATTCGTAACTCATTTTAAGAATGCAGTTAGTACTTTTACTATGCAAATTATGCAAAACTCTAATTACCGAAAATATATAAATAATTCTTCCATGTAACAGCCTGGTGAGCACTGCGAGGAGGTGGACTGTTAGGGCTAGATACAAGCTTCCAATCTCCCTTGTTCACATCATACCGATAAAGATCCCCATAAACGTACGTCTGTGAAACACTCTCGAAGTAAGCCCCATCACAATTTCGAAAACAAGATGAAGTATAACATGTATAACATAATAGCAGCTATCTTGGTTTTAAAATGCGCGCATAATGCGTGATACGCTGATGAAAGCGCATCACCACAGCTGATGTGTCGCATTTACGTGATGTGAGAATATTGCAAGCGTTTCGCATAATGCGCTCTGATGCACACAACATTGTTTCCTGAGTTTTTTTTTTTTCCAGATTTTATGAACCGGGTTCGGTTTTTTCAATAATTAATATCGGCTGCTTGGCAACTTTTGAATGGGTAAGTGCTGAACCATGTCTGAACCATTAAGTGCTGAACCAGCAAGAGGTATGAACCATTAAGAGCCAGTATAATGCTTAACCGTTCAGAGACAAATGTCTGACTAATTCAGATAAGAGGTCTTAACCATTCAGACTCAGTATAATGCTTAACCATTCAGAGGCAAATGTCTGAATTGTTCAACGTCTGTCACGAAACAAACAGTCTGAACCATTAAGTGTTGAACCAGTAAGAGATCTGAATCATTAAGAGCCTCATTAAGAACTAAACAAACAGCCCATTAGTATGCTTGATTTGAACCAAAAAGCACAACCTTTATCTTCTTATTACGTCATTTGTTTTACTTTGAGTATGCTTTTATAATGTATAAATAATTTTTTTAATATTTTTTATAAAGAGCGCACACATCGCATGGAGCATCACGCATCACATTTTTGGACCAACCGCATCGGAGTGCATTACGCAATTTAAAACCAAGACAATTAGCTATACAGACCTTGGTACCATTGTAGAATTCACCACCATACAGTATCATTTCAGTTTCCTTCAAAGGATTAATATTCAACTGCACAACACAACACCCCTAGTCAATCCTACATTCACAGCACATCCTTACTAATTGTCTAATTCAAATACGAATACAAAATTGAGTAATATACCGAGCAATTGGACCGCGGAGACGGCCGAGGCGCGTTTTCTTCAACATGAATTTCTTTTTTCTTAGCTTCTTCCTTCTGAATGCTTAACTAAACCCTCAAAAACATAAATTTGGTAAGTATAAAAACAGAAGTGGAAAAAAAATGTTTAATTAACAGTAATATGTGTTTAAGGAGAGAACCAGAATGGCATCAATGTCGTCTTCAGGTGAGACTTTCTTGGACTCTCTGCGGGCTTTTTTCTCCTCTGCTTTGGCTGTTTTTCTCTCCGTTTTCTCCTTCCCCTTTCCGGGCTTCTTCGTTTTTTTACCCATTCTTGACGATTGTTTGTTTACGCGACGGAAAACGGTTTCGGTTCTGGTGATAGTTAACGACGGCACGACAGCTGAGAAGAACAGAGTGTTGAGTTCATGTGCGAGGGTTTCGTTGAGGTTTTTATATGATGAATTTTAGTTTGACCTAAACTTTGGGATATTTATTTGTATAATTTTAAGTAATTTATTATTCTTTTAAATGATTAAAGGCTATTTTGGTCATTTCACATACCACTTACTTGAAAACTAAAGCTTATTGGCGTCCAAGGGAGGCTTAGATAGTGTGCTGGGATGACTTCCGCACAGGGCCCATGATTTCGAGGGGCATATATTTAAAAAAAAATCCGATATATACATGTTATTTTTTTAAAAATAGTAAACTCATACCAATTTTAAGTAAGGCTTGTTTACAAATCATTTTTTTATGGTTTAGACTTTAGAATTTAGCCTACTAGGTTAATTGAGCCCATTACTAAGTGAAACGAAGTCTTAGATAATATAAATTGTGAAGAGTTGATTCACCAATTTGCTATGAAGAATACAAGGAGAGTTGCACAAATCATTGGTTAGCTATTAGCTTATTAGTTATTACGGTACGTAACTCATTCGAATATTATAATTTTCTCATTTTTTCGTAATTGCATTGTTTATCGAATACTACGATTTTTTCATTTTTGTAACTGCATTGTTTATCGTTAAGGTATAAGGGCACATTTTTTGAGCTCGAACATGATATATGAGTTCTCAGAGACGCCACTGTTGGCGTCGGCGAGTAGTGTTATATAATGAATATCATCAGGAGCATCTGTGTAATATCGAAAAGTTGAGAATCAAAATTGCAATATGGGCGAAGCATATGACTGTTCGAGTAATGAACTCTATGAAGAATGTTTAGCTTTATCTACAGCTGAGTCCATCAGCTTTATTTTTGTTATACTTTTTCTTGGATATAAGTTTTTGACACTTGAATATTATCTAAATTTGTGCTTACAAAGATTTAAACCTAGAGATAAACACAATACCTCTAAACTGCTAGGTTATGGAAAATTAATTTTGTATTAGATGAGCAAACATACTTCTTCTTAGGATATGGCATGTTTTTATTGAGTATGGGTCATACATAGGATGAGTTTTGGTAATACCGGTTTCATAATTGATTGTATTTTTCTGAAAATAGTTGTGTGTGAAGAAAGAGAAGAACTAATAAAAAGGAATAAATAAGCATTTTTTTATTAATTAAACAAATATAGAAGTAGGAAATGAGATTAATTAGAGTTTTTTTAATAGATGGCCACGTTTTAAGAATAAATGTATTTTTAGGGTGTTTAGCTAAACTACACCCATGGAAAACGCCATCCACACACATTTTTTTTCGTTAAAGAGTATATGATACATCATCAATGCACCATATTGCCCATCTTTCCCACGAGGGGATATCGGATAGGTGGAGATATAGCATAGGTGGAGCATTGTTCTGGTAGGTACTTTCTTGCCGCATAACTATTAGTGTTTGTTTTATTACCGAAAATGCATGTGGTATCTATATAATTTTGCAAGTTTTATATACGTTGGATAATTAACCGAAACCGATCCATAACAAATGGTTAACCGAACAACGGTTAACCAATTATCGGTTATGATTATAGTCAATACTTTTAAATTAACCGAAATGCATGTGGTATCTATATAATTTTTCAAGTTTTATACCAAAATGCATGTGGTATCTATATAATTTCGCAAGTTTTATAGGGGTGTTCAAAAAACTCGTGGCTCGCTGCTCGCTCGAAACTCGCTCGAAAAAAGTTCGAAAAAAGCTTGGCTCGAAATTGGCTCGATTGTAAACGAGCCAGCTCGGCTCGGCTCGGTCTGTAAACGAGCCGAGCTCGAGCTTGGCCTGGCTCGGCTCGTGAGCTCGTGATCCGGCTCGATAAGGTTTACATCTTTCATTTTTTTTGTCCCACGTCGCTCAGAAGACAAAAATCAATGGAGCATCTCCCCTATAAAAGAAGGTAAAGACAATGTACAAAGTAAACTAACTATTTATAATTGCATATTTAGTCTTTTGGTTAAATTAAATTGCAATTATGGCCCTAAGTCTATGAAGAGATTCATTTTTAGGGCTTTTTAAGTAGTAAATTTTGCGGTTCTTTGTTAGTTCAAGCTAGATCGAGCCGATCCGAGCCAGCTCGAATTTTAATCAAGTCGAGCTCGAGCCTCAAATCTCAGCTCGATTTGAAATTCGAGCTCGAGCCGAGCCAGCTCGAATTGTGTAACGCCCCAAAACTCGAATTATTAAAATTGTTAGTAAGACCCCATGTCTAATAAAATAGAATGTAATAACTAGGTTATTATACCTAGTCAAATGTTTAGCAAAACAAGCAAAGGTATAAACTTGAGGGACCAAAGATGAACAAGGGGAAAGTTACATTTTAAATTAATAAAAACCACACACAAACACACACATCTCGTGTGTGTTCTGGAACGATCAGAAGGGGCTCCATAGGAGCCAAGCCCTAATTCTTCAAAAGCTTCAAATCAAGGGATGATTCAAGGCTCAAATTCGCAAATAAACATGGAATAATGATCACCGTCACAAGGGGATCATAAGGTATGTCTTAGAAGTTAGATTGGTGATCTTTCACGAAGTGGGTTTTGATGAAAATCGTGAATTTGTATGAAATTGAGAATGGGTGTGTGTTAGAATCATCATATTGGACATGGGTTATGCATGATTTAGGTAAATTCGATGTTTTTGGATGAAACCCATTTGTTATGATGAAGATGATGACATGGGTGAATCATCAATGTCCA
This sequence comes from Helianthus annuus, assembly GCF_002127325.2. Taxonomy (NCBI): domain Eukaryota; kingdom Viridiplantae; phylum Streptophyta; class Magnoliopsida; order Asterales; family Asteraceae; genus Helianthus; species Helianthus annuus. Next base: position 179,915,116 of record NC_035441.2, read on the forward strand.
ATTTTGCTTAATATTGATGTATTTTGATTTGCATGATGGGTTCTTGTTAGAGGAATTAAAAGAAATGTAATACTAGTATGTTTGATGTTTATGCATGAATGATTCGTGTTGATTAGGAAGTGGAATTTGATGAATTGTGTATGAGATTAGGAGATTGTGCATGAACTAGTTGTACTTTATGTTTAGAAGGTAGTACATACACCAAAGGCATGGTGATATTATGAAGAACTTAAGTTTAGATCACTAGTAAGTGATTAATAATGTAGTAGTAAAGTGGGTTTTAGATAATGTGATGTAAATTGATGATTTACTTATGTTAATGATGTTTAGAATCAAACATGTGTATAGTGATGATTTTGATTATGTTGATGCATGTGTTATGTATTAAGTTTTGATAGTAATATGATGTAGGTGATAATGTAATCTTGTTTGAATGAAAGGATTCATGAGGTGAATATGGGGAGAACATGCTTAAATTGCTTGTACAATGTGCTTAAATGTTAGTACGCACGCCAAGTGTTTGACAAAATGACTAGGTGAAGTAGAAAGTGAAATTGTATGCAAGTTGTAAGTTTACATGTATAGAAAGCGATTGTGGTGAAAATAGTAGTTACTAACTTGAAAAATGTGCTTTAGATGAAACTTGTATATGAATTCGGGTTGAAGGTATATGTTGGTCAAATTTATGCATTAGGAGCTTGTACATTGTGTTCGAACGGGTAAGGTTTGCTATGTGGTCTACTAATCCCTTAATTACGGTCAAAAGTGAACATGTACTAAATATATATATATATATATATATCATATGACCTCATTAGCAAAGGATGATGTTACGATTATGTTAAGTTGATTCTTACAGGAAGTGGTTGTCAAATGTAGAATTATGAAAGTATAAGTATGTGAGAATTGATTATGTGTTATGTGTGGTAATGAATTTGGAACTCGAAGATATTGAACAATGTGGTTGACAAATCATGTCGTATGCGTGTTAGTGAAAGTCAATATAGATAAGAGTTGGAAAATGTGTGTTAATATGAATGAGCATGAATACTAACATTGTCATGCATGACGACATGAAAGAATAGGAAACACACAAGCGTGGACTAAGCATGGAAGGCTAACGGGTCAAGATGAGGCAGGGAAGCGGTCACGAACACGGATGCACAAGGTAAGTGACTTCCGACTCACTTCTTAGTATGCACGTAGAATTTTCATGTTCATGATTGTGGGGATATTATGTAAGGATGAAAGTATTAAGGTAAATTGATGGGTTTAAACGGGTCGAATAATTATGTATAAGTAAGGTAGCGGTAATGAAATTCGTAAAGATTACGGACCCGGGGCAAGGATTCTTAGTCTAAAATACAGGGAAAGGTTTTACGGACAATTAGAAACAAGTTATGTTGAGATATGCAAGAACGGGTCAAAATTTGGAAAAAGGGAAATAAGCCGAAGGCATAAGAGTCATAAGGTTAGGTAGTCCAAATATTGGATTTTCACTCCATGTGATGGAGAATTAAATTACGGTCGCGTAGGAAAAAGAATCGGGTAAAACGGATCAAAAACGAGTAAGTTATGCGAGTTTTAGTATTAAAAACAAAGGCTGAACTGGGCATCACCGTAGCTTACGGTGCCCACCGTAAGCTACGGTGGGTGCTGGACATTTAATTCTGCCGTAAGGCAGACTATTTCTACCGTAAGCTTTTGGGGCCACCGTAAGCTACGGTAGCCACCGTAGCTTACGGTGGAGGTCAGGTGTAAAAGTATTGTTTATGTAATTTCTTCGTTTTTCTTCGAATTCGAACCCCGTGAACCCATTCCAAGCCTCGTTAAGTTTTATAATGTTCCTTAAACCCTACCAAATGGCTTGGTAAGTTACGGATGAGTATGAAACTCATTTTTAAGATCCGAAACATACCCGATAGATATTTTAAAAGCGTTTAAGATGTGCGAATAAGAACGGGGTATGTAAGCGAGTATGCGGGGTAATGAATTATGTACGTGGGTATGTATGTATGTATGTATGTATGTATGTATGTATGTATGTATGTATGTATGTATGTATGTATGTATGTATGTATGTATGTATGTATGTATGTATGTATGTATGTATGTATGTATGTATGTATGTATGTATGTATGTATGTATGTATGTATGTATGTATGTATGTATGTATGTATGTATGTATGTATGTATGTATGTATGTATGTATGTATGTATGTATGTATGTATGTATGTATGTATGTATGTATGTATGTATGTATGTATGTATGTATGTAAGTATGTATGTATAGATTTCACTAGTGAATGTATGCACGTGTATAGTTATGTTTCGTTTTGAGAATGGGTGTAAGTATGTAGATCTGTACGTAGGAAGGTATATATGTAGGTAATGGTGTAGGTGCGTACGCAAGTAGATATGTATGGGCGTAAGTATTATGTATTTAAGTGTGGAGGTGCATACGAGTGTAGGTGTGAACGTATATATATGTGGATGCCAGTATGCATGTATAACCGTATGCCAGTAGGTAATTACGTATGCTCATATGTTTTCAATACGATTGAGTATTGATGCTAGTAATAGTGTACCTTGAGAATGAAGAATAATGCAGGTACAATGTTAAAGTCTCACTGGGAAATGGATACTCAGACGGAAATGCCTAAGTGCAAAGGAATATCGGAATAGAAAGTAAAAGTGTATGAATCTTGTTACGTTCATAATGTGTACTATCGTTTGAATTTTGTATGGTAAGTGTAGGTTGTACGAGTCACGGAAGATCACTGAGGTGTGGAGATCGAAGACCGAGTCACAAGTTAGATTGTACGGGAATGTTTGAATAACTAATTTGGTAAACATAGTTTATGTTTCTATTTCATAAATGAGATCAATTGATGTATTCATTGTAAATGTGTCACCTTAAAATGAACCTCAAGTAAGTTAAGACGTTCATAATGAAAGAAATTTGATGGCATGTATTTTCCGCTACGTCTTTTCAGTTAAAGCGTGTTAGGGTGTAACAAATTGAGTTCGAGCCGAGCTCGAGCTGGGTCAAGCTCGACTCGACTCGGCTTGTTTACAGCCCTAAAGTTTTATATACATTGGATAATTAACCGAAACCGATCCATAACAAATGGTTAACCGAACAACGGTTAACCAATTATCGGTTATGATTATAGTTAATACTTTTAAATTAACCGAACCCTCGGTTAACTGACCATCGGTTAACTGAATCCACGGTTAACCGACTTTGCACACCCCTAGTTGGCGCAAGTACCTTCTCGCCGCACGCTTTGCTCTACGCCACCCCTTACCCTAAAGTGAACAGTGAAAACCATATTTATAACTTTCGTAAAATAGGTCATTTCATGGAAGCGTAGGGACTAAATATGCAACGTACCAAAGTAAAAGGGCATAAAGTGCAACTCACCCTGATAAATACAGGGATCATCCGGTTTCTCCTTGTGCAAGCCAAGTGAAGAAGAAACTCAAATCGTTCCGATCAACAGAAACAGCAAACGGAAACCATGGAAGGTACAGAAGGCACACAGCAACCTCACTTAGTGCTTGCTAACAAGCTATTCCTTCTTACTCATTCCGACGTTGACGACATCCAAAAGGTCCGCCTCCGTGAAGAAGTCATCTCCACCGTCCTCGCCGACGGTAATCACCTCCACCATATTCCTTTCAATCTCATTCATTTGTTTCAAAATTAGCTTAATGTGTGTGCGAATGTTTGATTTGCTAGATATGGCACCGTTGTACGAAACCCTAGCTGCCAATTCGGTTTTGGAGCTCGACCAGAAAGTTCTCGACTCGATGCGTGTTAAGATTGCCGAAGAGCTCAAAAAACTAGACGAAAAGTAAGCTTATGTTTTTTTTTTTTTTTTTTTTAAATTTGAATTGTGCAGTGGATATACTTGAACAGGTTGAAACAATAAACAAACAGTCTAATGTGATATAATAATGCATAGCGACTACCGGGTTTGATCATAATGAACTATAATTGAGTCACTTTGGGGGGAAATTTAGCTGGCTTTATGTATTGTCTACACTCTAGGCTCTAGCATCTCAGATTTTTTTTTTTAATCATGTATTGGGTGGGGATTTATCAAGTTACAGGATAACATATGAAACTAGTGGAATGTATATTTAGGAGCACTGAATTCATGTATTAAAGTTTGCTTTTAAAGCAAATTCAAAAAGAAAACTGAATGAACAAGATTCGCATCTAGTCTAGCATGAGGCTGCCTCCTTCAGTTTTTTTTCTTGCATAACTTGTTATGATATGGAACCATGTGGTCATTCTGCCCGCTTGTATTGTACTTGGATCTTGTATACGGGGGCTTGCTGTGTTTCACACGATTCATTATCATATATGTTTATACTTTATGTCAACAAAAGGTTTATGGAGTGGGGGGCGCCTCAGCGGGAGCAACCTCTTTATCTTTCGGGATACGGGGATAGAGGAATGGTTTGCCCCCATCCTACTCTCCCAAGACCCTACCAATAGCTTTGCTATGGAGGGGGTTTTACCTACGTTTGTTTGTTTACACATCTATATTGCTATGAGAATATAGTAATTCTTTAGTTGGCATGCTTTGATTAATAATATTTCGGGTTTAAAAAAGCGCGCCGAGGCACAACTGGGTGCAAGGCGCATACCTCATCGCTTCAAGCCTACATGAGGCCCATGTTTTACACAAAGTGCACCGAGGCACCTTTTTTAGCAAAAAAGTGACCCCGAGGCTCGCGCCTTATGAATTTTTCATATTATCAGCAGGTTGTTGTACAACATGCTTTCCAGGTTGTACACTTGTACATGCTTGTAATTTCAATATTAAAACATATATAAAGCTTATTTGTGTTTAAATATCGGGCAAAATCATAAATGATGCTAGAAACCTATAGCAAGTATATAAAAGCTCTCGGTACAAACCCTAGCCGCTGCCGTTTTCCAGAACTGAAACTCAATATCCAGATTTCTTGTCCCTGTTTATTGTTGCTGTTCGTTGTAACTGTTTACGAGTACTGTTCAGCGGACAGTTTCTGTCCGGACTTCCTGTTTTCCAGTTCTTGTTCCGATTCCCTGCTCCTGTCCCATATTCCTGATCATGTTTCCTGTTCCTGTTTCAGAAGTCATTGTTCACTGCTCCGGTTAGAGCTTACTGTTCTTGTTTTAGAAGCCGTTGTTCACTGTTTTAATCACGACTTACCTGTTTTTGTTCAAGTCACCATTCTTGTTCCTACAAGAAACCTGTTTCGGTCCATGTTCTTGTTCTTAAACGAAACCTGTCCTTGTCCTGTTCAGGTTTCCTGTTCCAGTTTCTGACCTGTAACCTGATGAAACGACTTGTTTTTCGTTCCAGTATTGTGTATCATTGGATGAAATAACCAAGTATCAAAGCTCAAGATGCAACCTCATCAATGATGTTCTAGTTAGGAGGGGCCGTGGTCATGTGTCTAATTTTTATTTGTAACAAGTTGGGCACGATAAATCTATGCTCCAACTTGAGGAGGGGTGTTAAATTTAGTTATTAATATAGTATTTTTTGGTTTCTTTGTATTCAGTGCACAGGCCCAAGTTTGGATTCTGGTTTCTTTCTTGTATATATTAAGGGTTCCCCCTCCATTGTAATTGATTTAGTTAAAATTAACAACCTTTTATTTTCTTCTTGTAATCTTTAGAATAGCTGATGCTGAAGAAAATTTAGGAGAAAGTGAAGTTCGAGAAGCTCATTTGGCAAAATCTTTGTTCTACATCCGCATTGCTGACAAGGTACACCATTTATAATTTAGAACAATAATATGTCTGTTTCAATCACTAAATTTTATACACTAATAGCTCCAGTGTGTAAGTTTGTGTCATATATTTTACTTTTAAATGCAACCAGGAGAAAGCACTAGAACAACTCAAAATCACAGAAGGTAAAACAGTTGCGGTGGGCCAAAGAATGGACTTAGTATTTTACACACTACAAATGGCCTTCTTCTACATGGATTTTGATCTTGTATCAAGAAGTATCGACAAAGCAAAAAAGTGAGCTGAATCATTTTATTTATTCTATTTTGAGAAAAATGTCCGGATAGTCCCTGTGGTTTGCCCCAATTTCACTATTAGTCCGCAACTTTCTAAAATTGCACTCTTGTTCCCCATGGTTTGGCTAGTTGTTATTCAGATAGTCCCTGAACTGAAGTGGATGGAGGTTAGTTTTGTTAGTTAAGTGGGTGTGAAATGACAAAAAACCCTTTAACGTTTTTTTGATTTGAGTTTTCTGAAATTCTATGTAGATTTGTTCTCTTTAACATTTTTTATTTTAATCAAAAGAGAAGTGGGCCAACTACCTTTTGTATTATTTCTTTTTGTTTTTATTTTAACAATAAGAGTAAAACTGATATTTCACACACACTTAACTGGACAAACTAACCGTCACCCACTCTAGGGACTATCTGAGTAACAATTGAGCAAACCACAAGAATTATACATGTAATTTCAAAAAGTTGGGGACTAAAGGTGAAATTTGGTCAAACCACAGGGACTATCCAGGCATTTTTCTCTTCTGTTTTATTATTTTGCCTTTATATCATAACTATATCTATATCTCTGATGACAGCTTGTTTGAGGAAGGAGGTGATTGGGAAAGGAAAAACAGACTGAAAGTGTATGAAGGCTTATACTGCATGTCCACTCGCAACTTCAAGAAAGCTGCTGATTTGTTTCTTGATTCAATATCAACATTCACTACTTACGAAATTTTCCCGTATGACACTTTTATATTCTACACTGTTCTTGCTAGCATTATTTCGTTGGATCGAGTTTCCCTAAAGCAAAAGGTAACCAGTATATAAACATGCCTATTAGTTATATATTCATCAAACGCATGTGAAATTCTAAAGAAATGAAGTTTTACTTACTGTGCAGGTTGTGGATGCCCCTGAGATTCTGACAGTAATAAGCAAAATTCCATACTTGTCAGAATTCTTGAACTCTTTGTACGAGTGTCAATATAAGTCATTCTTCTCTGCTTTTGGTTAGTTAATCTTATACATTTTCATGCTTAATAAGCCATTTGGCGTCATCCACGTGTAATGCTGTGGTTAATATATTTAATCTTCAATGATTTACAGCTGGCATCACGGAGCATATTAAGTTGGACCGTTACTTGCATCCACACTTCCGTTTTTACATGAGAGAGATTAGGACTGTTGTCTATTCTCAGTTCTTGGAGTCTTATAAGAGTGTCACCATTGAAGCAATGGCAAAGGCATTTGGTGTGACAGTTGACTTCATTGACCTGTAAGTTAAAAAGTTTTTTTTTTCAACGCATGTAACCTTCTAAACCGGCTTACTCAAAGATTTAGATTTGATCGGAATAATACTATTTTAATAATCACATATCAAAATTAATGAAATAAAAATTTTCTAAATTTTTGGTGGAAACAGGGAACTCTCGAGATTCATTGCAGCAGGGAAGCTTCATTGCAAGATTGATAAAGTAGCGGGTGTGCTAGAAACCAATCGCCCGGATGCAAAGAACGCTCTGTATCAAGCAACCATTAAGCAAGGTGACTTCTTGTTGAATCGGATTCAAAAGCTTTCCCGTGTTATCGATCTTTAAGCGTTTAAGCTTTTTCTCTTTCTATTTTCCCCAAATTTAAGAAAACTTTGTAATAGCAGTTTCACTATCTTCTTCTTTTGTAATGTAATATTTGTTACCTTTTAATGGTCAAGAATAGTTTCTCTGATTGGTTTGTGTTTATGTCTATTGCTTTTAATGATAAATGCTCATAAGACTATCTTCAATTGGCCTTGGAGATCAAGTCCTTGGAGGCCTTACCATTGGAGCTTATACATCCTAAGAAGCCCTTAGGTGAGATGCCCTTGCACAAGGGTATGAGTTTGTGTCGGTTCATGCGTTGAGGTGGGCCAAAAGTAAAAAATAGAAAAGTTTTATTTAATTATTTTGTGTAACGAGTAGGTGATTATGTGGAAATTAAGGAGAGTAAGGATATTTGTACACTTGAAGAATTTGAGGCTTTCCACTTTTAAGGATTTCTAAAAATATTATGTGATAACTAAGAGTCTAAGAGCACCTAAAAACGTCTGTAACATTGGAGATAGTGTACTTTCCTGTAAGGTGAATTATAAAGATTTCACTATTCTTAAACGAAGAAAAAATATCTATTGAGTAGAGTACAATTTCTGTCCATATGGTTTACACATGTTCTCACATACAGACCCTATTTGAGAAAAAAACGACCATTCCAATCCCAGTGGTTGTCAATTGCAATCAATCCAGTCCTTAGTTCAAACTTTCGTTAGTTGATCGTCCATTTGCTTAACGGTGTGAAAGGCAGGTTGGTAATTTCACCCAAATCTGACCCTTGTACACCTTTTTAATCCTTAAATTTCTCTCATAAGCAAAATTTCGATCCTTATTTCCCCAAAACCCTGCCCTTTTGAAGAACACCTCCGACGACATCACAGCTCCGACCATCCAACCCTAAAATCAAGTCCGAATGTCGACAGAATGAGGCAATACGTTGTTATTCTCATTACTTTCCATGTTATCGGTACGACATTGTGTCAATTTTGGTTTTAAACTTTGATTTCGTGAGTCGTGTCTTGTATAAAATCTGAAATGTAGTATGTTTTTCATGGAATTGTAGTTGGAATAAGGGTCCAGGTGACCAGACATCACATCAGGATCCAATACCGGGTCTTGATGAGGATGGGAAGGGGCTTCCAGGTAGTGCTTTGTTTTCGTCGTTGACTGTGAAGATTATGGTGGTGGTCATTTATTGGTTTTTTGTTGATGATCAGTGTTACCTATTTATTAATATTTAATTAATTAACTGACATTAGGTTACCTAGAATAGTTAAAATGAGTTGCTTTGGGTTGATCAAATTTTGGGTATGTGGGATTAATGATTAGAGGTGACCCATGTTTTGGTATGTGACAATGATGTATGACTAATGATATTTAACAGTGATGAATGAATGTGGTATTTAACTATGCTTATTGTTGTTTAAATTGAGTGATGCATATTTAGTTAGACCATGAAATGTACCTGAGATAGTCTAAACTGATCAAGCATGACTTAGATGGTTGTTTTGACCAGGGAATGAACTTGAGATACTCATGTTTGACCATGAATTGAAAGTTTTGCTTAGATAGCCCGTGTTTTAACAATAGATAACATGAATTGGATGTTTGTTTATTTTGACAGCTTTTGGTTTTAGACCTTGGAATGAACATGAGATAGTCTAACATGTCTGCCTTTAACTGTAATTGCTTTTGGACATTGGAATGAACATGTAACAGATGTTCTGCTTAGATAACCTGTGTTTTTTCCTGGTCAATTGCAGAATTCAAACATGTTTGTCTTTAAGTGTTTAAACATGTTTGACTAAACAAAGGTCAAAACCACAAGTATAAACTCAGTTGCACCAAGTGCAAAAAGGTGTTTGGAAATTGACTAAACAGAGACCAGAAATGTATTATTACTAATTTGACTACACGGAGGTCAAAAAACCATTTCTGATTTTAGAAGTCAAACCAGTTCAACATGTTAAAGTCAAAACCCATTAATTTTGGTTACTCTGATTTGGTAATAAACCCTATTAAACTGTTGAGTACTGTTATTACTAATAACACTTGTGGTTAACTAATTGCTTTAGGTTGAAATTTGCTATATTAGCAAATACCTTTGAATTTGAAGGGAATATCAAATAGAGAAATTTACGAAAATAGCCAAGAATATGTTTGACTTACCAAAATGGCTAGCTCATGCGTCGGTGGAACAGGGCATCACTGATTACGAGAGAGCTTATGCGTCTGCAGGGTCATTCATGCATCCGCCAACGTAGAAGTGACACGTGTCTTAGTGACATCATGCGTCCCATGCGTCCGTGACTCATAAAATTTACTTTTAGGAGCTTTGAGGCATCCCATGCGTCCATGACTCATCCCATCATCTCATGCGTCCGTTTGAGGCATCCCATGCGTCCGTGACTCATCCCATTATTCTATGCGTCCGTGACTCATCCCATGCAGCCATTTGCGAAGCCACGCCCCCCCCCCCCAATTTTCGCGAAACCGGGGGGCGACAACGTATATACCTATACGAAAGTACTATTCATAACACTACGCATCGAAAAGTTCGGGGGGTCGGGCGCCCCCCGAACATACCTTATCCTTCGCCCCTGCATGCAGCTGCGACTCATCCCATGCATCCCATTTTTGTACTTGCTGCTTCATCCATGCACGCATCCATTTAAAAGAATTAAGGGGCATAAGAGGGGGGATGCCCCATTCCACCGACGCATGAACTGGCCATTTTGGTAAGTCAAACATTTTCTTGACCATTTTCGTAAATTTATCTATCAAATATGTGAACTAAACGGGCATAGACTAATATGGTAATGAAACTTGTGGAGGTATTATAGTCTTTTTGTAGGAATTTAAACGTGCATTTAACAGGGACTTGATTGATTGCAATTGACAGCCATAGAGATTGAAATGGTCGGGTTTTTTTTTTCTTTTTTTTTCAAATAGGATTTGTATACAAGAACGGGTGTAAACCACATACACTAAAATTATAATTATAGTTTGCTCAAATCTATTTTACTTGACGACGCCGCTACGTATGCTTCCATCTTTTTAGTTGAACTAGTTGATGCCCCGCCCGCGTTGCGGGGCGATGGCTGAATAATTCTCAATCAATTAAAAAACACTATTATAGTTTTGTTAGGAAAAAAAACTAAAACGATGACAAGACCGTAGTTCTGAGCTCAGGGCAAAACTGTAGTTTGTCAGGATTAATGGGCGAGTGTTAGGCAGCTCATTGACATGGAAAAAAATTAAATCCAGTCAACCAATTAGAAAAAACACTTTTATAGTTTTGCTAAAAAAACTAAAACGATAGCAATACTGTAATTTGAACTGAGGGCAAAGTTGTATTTGTTGATTTTGGTAAAATCGTAATTTGCCAAAAGTTAAAGTGATGGCAATACCATAAATTTAAAGCAGAGACAAAATTGTAATATAATTTTGCACTAAGGACAAAATCGTAATTTTACACTGGGGACAAAACTATATTTTTAATTTGAACTGAGGGCAAAATCGTAATTTTGAATTTGGGGGCAAAAGCATACTTTTTTTTTTAACCGGGCAATAACATAATTTTAAACTGAAGGTGAAATCATAATTTTTGAAACGGGGAAAAAATGCAAAATCATCAGTTTTAGTTTGGGAGAAAAGCAAAAATTTATTTTGAACTGGGGCCAAAAATATAATTGTAATCTAGGGATAAAATCATAATTTTGAACCGATGGCAAAATCGTAATTTTGAGCAAGGGACAAAAACATAATTTTATTTTGAAGTGAGGGCAAAACCGGACAAATATTTTAAATTAAGGACAAAACCATAATTTTAAAACAAATATAAATCCATTTGGTTTTTGTATGTATAGGAAATATCTTGACAAAAATGGCATAGTTGTTAACGAAAGAGATCTTCCAAAAGCCAAATTTGCACATGTCTACAAGGTGAATATATTTTTCACGCCAGAAATACCAAGAATACAATATCATGACAGAAAGTTGACCATCTTCACTTGAAAAAGAAGCAAACCCCAAGTTCATGCTTTCATCTTGAAGATTGAAGAACCCGTAATTCAAACAACAGTGCAGGAAGAATGCCTTCAATTGATCTCAAAGAATTTCAAGAAAAGATATCCATTCAATTAAGACCTTTGCAAAGATCCCTCCAGTTCTGGGCTAGGGCTGCTGATATCTACACAGGTTATAAGGTGTGTTAGTAATCAAAATACCTAATCATTATTGCATCAATTTGGGTCTTTAATCATTTTTTTTTTTTTTTTAAATTGGGTATCTCTGTGTGTGTTTTTAGGTGTTTCAACTTAGGGTTAGTTTTGAAAAAGATGTGGAGAAAGCAGAGGCAATGTGGGAGAGACAACATGAAGATGCTGCTGATAAAATTTATTCCATGTGTTATGACATGGGTGGATTCTTTCTCAAGGTTGGTTTCATTTCAGTTTTTTTGTTAGGTAGAATTCTTAAGGGAAAATTACGAAATTGTTGGTTGACCAAGAGGGTTTTCAATTTTGTCACCCTCCTGCGTCCTTGGACCACTCAGCACGGGAAGAGTCCGCATGTTATGTTGATGCGTCCATGTCCCTAGAGCTTACACGTGTCCGACAGACCACTCCCGTGCGTCAGCGGACCACTCCCATTTTGGCTGACTCTTCGGACAGACCGACGGACCACTCCCGTGCGTCGCGGACCACTCCCCTGCGTCGGCCGACCACTCCCGTGTGTCGGCAGACCACTCCCATTTTGGCTGACTCTTCGGACAGACCGACAGACCACTCCCGTGCGTCGCGGACCACTCCCGTGCTCAGAGGTCCTTCCAAGGACGCATGAGAGTGACAAAATTGAAAACCATGTTGGTCAAAAGACAATTTCGTAATTTTCCCAATTCTTAATGCCTTTTTATGGGCTTTAGTTGGTTGTAGAATTTTGACCATGTTTTTTATGAAAAGGTTGAATCTTTATTAGCCTAATTTCAAAGTTTTCATGTTTCCTATATTGGGTTTTAATCTTTATGTCCTTTTGTGATTCATTAAGATATAAATTAAAATGGGTTATTCTGAATTTGTATGAACCTTTACTGTTATGATTACACTTTTTCTTTCTAGTTAATGGGCAATGTTCTTTATTCTGGTTTTAATGATGGATCTCAATGTGGGTGTTTTCCAATATATGTTGTACTATGAACGAATTGGGTGGTAAAGTCGTAAAGACCGAATCTTTATTGTTGTTTTAATTATAGATATACTTTTTCCTGTGTTTTTTGTTTGATGAGCTTTGGGTGGGTGGGGGGGGGGGTCATAATCTTGTTTCACTATAAAAATGGTCGAGTTTTTATGTGAATTGGGGTTTCGGTTAGGTAGCTCAAGTTATTGGGAAGCCCGATTTGGCCCCGGCTGCATGGGTGAGGAGATTAGTAACCTTGTGCGATCAAGCCCCGGGAACCCCGTCTAACGTAGTGCGCCTTATTCTCGAAAATGAGTTGGGTAAAACCGTTGATGACATGTTTGAAAGATTTGATTGGGATCCTATTGGCTCTGCTTCAATTGCACAGGTACATCAAGTTGGTAACTTTCATGTTTATTATAATATTATCCACAAGTTTATGCCGAATTTGATCTTTTATAACAACATTTTTGCTCACATTTGTTACATATTTTATCTAGGTTCATCGAGCTAGGCTGAAAGGTGATAAAAAAGACGTTGTAGTGAAGGTACGGTTAATTTTATAGTTCCTTTGCAGCGCTAACAATTTTTTTTTATGTTCTAATTATTTATCTTTCTACAGGTGCAACATCCTGGAGTTCAAGATTTGATGATGACGGATCTTAGGAATTTACAAGCTTTTGCACTATACGTACAAAAAACAGATATCAAGTTTGATTTGTACTCCGTGTGCAAAGAAATGGAAAAACAGGTGAAATTCGTCAAACACTTACTTTAGGTGTTTTGTTTCAACCATTATGCAATTTCTACGGTATTTTGAGCTTCGAAGTTGGAACCTTTGTAACTCTTCTAAAATTTTTGCATCATCAATTCGTCATGAGTATTAGCGATTTGAAAGGTTGTTGTGTATATGCGTGGATAATAATGTTATGTTCATTCTTTCCATTCAAGATAGTGTATGAATTCGACTTTACAAGAGAAGCAGAAGCTATGGATAGAATAAGAAGTTTTTTGAGTGAAAATAACAAAAAGACCGTTGTTAAAGTGCCACGGGTGATCAAGGATGTGGTCTCTAGGTGAGTATTATTATCATCTTTTTTTTGTCATTAACTACAGAAAATAACACTCTTTAAGCCTCACAGTTTTCCAGAAACAGATCTTGTCACAACATCTTATGGTTTTTATACACTTAATTAGGGGTGTAAACGAGCCGGGCCGAGCCCGAGCTCGACTAGGCTCGCGCTCGGCTCGTCATGGTTTTATGAAGCTCGAGCTCGAGATCGGCTCGATTCGAGCCTACTTATTTGAGCTCGAGCTCGGCTCGCAAGTCAAACCCAAAGCTCGAGCCCGGCTCAACTCGGCTCGAGCTATTTTGAGAACAACCTCAAACGAGCTAAATGCTCGGCTCAAGCTGAGCTAGCTTCAATATCGCTTAAACGCGCCAATGCTCGGCTCGAGCAATGTTATAATCGCTATTATTATATTATTTAAAAAATAAATAAATTTTTGTTTGGGCTCGTTTAGGCTCGCGAGCCTAAACGAGCTTTGTACTTCAGGCTCGAGCTCGGGCTCGATAACTAAACGAGCTCTAATTCAGGCTTGAGCTCGGACTCGGGCTCGTTAAAGCTCGGCTCGTTCGAGCCTTTAACCGAGCCGATAACGAGTAGCTCTCGAGCCTTTGGGCTTGTTTACACCCCTACACTTAATTATATATCTTATGAATTTTTATTATTTATCTTAAATTCAAAAAGATGGAAAATTTTATGTTGATTGAAATAATTATATGCAACTTCCATCTATGATAAAACCTGCGTGCGTGTGTTGAATTATTCATCTTGGTTGCGTATATATCAAATTATTCGACTTCTGACAATTTACTTTGTAATTTGCGTAGGAGGGTGTTGGCGATGGAATATATAGATGGAATCCCGATCCTGAACCTGAAAGATGAAATCATAAAAAGAGGAATAAATCCCGACGGTAAGGTTGCAGCAGCAGCAAAGCAGTAAGCTCCATTGACCCGAGAGTATGAAATTTCTATTTTCTAAGTTCTACGCCTAAAAAAATTCATTTCTTATTCCAGTTTCATGACTTTTAATTGTCTAAAACACACCTATGTCTTTTCTCTAAAACGTACCATCTTTAAATGCAGGAACATCCTAAAAAGTTTGACCCTTGCGTATGGTCAAATGATACTCAAGAGTGGTTTTTTTCATGCAGACCCCCACCCGGGAAATATTCTCATTTGTAAACACTCAGAGGTACTTAAAAAACAAAACATGATTAATACATGTTTACGTGTTTTATATTACATTTTTCACCAGGCTGAATATTTGCTTAGGTGGCGTTGCTTGACTATGGTCAAGTCAAAGAACTTCCTAACCCCTTGAGGCTCGGTTATGCTAATTTGGTTCTTGCTATCGCCGATAATGATCAAATTAGGGCGTCCGAGGGCCTTAGGTAAGCATGCATAAAAACTATCATATCTGTGTTAGCCATTTATAAATAAAACAGTTTTTTTTTTTTTTTTTTTTTTTTTTTTTGTACATTGATAATAATGTCAGGGAGCTCGGGATTGATACCTTGAGTCTGTGTGAGGATGAACGAACAGAATTGTTTAAGTTAGCACAAGTTATGTTTGACACAAAGCTGCCACCTGGCGTCACGGTATTGCAGCCTTTTGCAGAGGATTCTTCGATAAAGAAAATTGCTGTTCAGGTCCATGTTTGTTTGTTAAATTATTGAATATATACTTTGGATGACTTTTAAGTTGTTTTGACCCTTTGACCAGTTTCTATGTTGTCTAAAAATTTTATTTGACCAGTTAGAGACAAGCAACAACCCAAATTAACACGTTCCTGAATCATAACTTAACTATCTGTTGATTAGGCGTTCCCAGAGGAATTGTTTTCGGTTCTACGCACAGTGCACTTGTTAAGAGGGCTTAGTGTCGGTCTTGGGGTCAACTACTCGTGTGCTGAGGAATGGCGACCTCTTGCCGAGGAAGCTTTATATTTTTCAGGCAGGCTAAAAGGTAAGTCTAGTCTTTAATGCATGTGTTTATCAGATGTTTAACCTTTCTTCTGTTGTTTCAGATGAGGATTTTAAGTCTAGAAACCGTCGTAGACGTAGGTTTTCCAGAAGATCATCGGGGTGGAGCAAGTAGCCGGAAACCGCCTCTTTCTTGTTTCTCCGACAACCATAGTTACAGATTATTCAGTCTATGTTTTCTCCAGTTTTGATTTCGCAGTAACTTATATTTTATGCATTGGGAATTGTTAAAAAACATTTGATTATAGTTTTAGTTAATAAAAAGCATATGCAATTAGATATTTATATATTTTATGAACAGTTTTGGTATATTATTTGTTCTTGTAAAAACTTTGGGATGGTGAAAAAAGAAAATAAGAAATTTATACTTAACCATTGAATTTTCTTACGTGTATAATTATGTGAAATTTTCCAATAATTCACTTTCATTTTTAAATAATGAATGTCATAAAAGAAGATAGATATAATAAAAATTATAGTTTAATCCTGTTATAAAAAAACTGTGCTGGTAATTAGAGAAAGGATAGAGGACAAGTGGCATTGGCTTGGAGGGTAATTTAGTTCTTTCTAACTTGAAACAACTTTCTTCTTAATTCTCAAACGGCTATAACTTTTTCATATATTAATATTTAAAAAAAATACACCGGATGAATGAGCATTTCATTCCCTTTAATTCAAGTAGCCTATTGTTATAGTTTTCCTAAAAAAATTACATAATTTTGAATACCCATTAGTTCATTACGTGATTTTGAATATCCAACACATGACTACGAGATTTTGAATACCCTATTACGTAATTACACATTCTACACAAACCATTATGTGATTACCAATTCAATATGATTTGTTATGACTAATGTTATTACAATTATACTTATAACATAATCACTCAGTGTAACTTCACATAAAATATGGTATAATGAAATCACGTAATCACGAAATGGGTATTCAAAATCACGTAGTCACGTAATAATAAATAGTCAACTATTGTTACGTAATCACTTAGTGTGTTTTCACATACTATAATGAAACCACGTAATCCAGTAATGGGTATTTAAAACGTAGTCATGTGTTGGGTATTCAAAATCACATAGTCATGCGCTGGGTATTCAAAATCATGTAATGCGTATTCAAATCAAGTAATTTTTTTAAAGAAAAACTATAGCAATAGGTTGTTCGAATTAAAGAAAATGAAATGCTTATTAATACGGTGTAATTTTTTTTTTTTTAAAATATTAACGTATAAAAAAGTTAGAGTCGTTTGAAAATCAATGGGGAAAAGAGTACAAGTGAGAAAGGACCAGAATACCCTTTCTCTATTTGTTTCTTCAATTGTTTGAACCTTATATTTACGAAAATGCCACTACCTAGTCTTGAGCCATTGATCTTGAGAGATCAATGGTTGAGCTTGTTTCATACACTTCGTATAGTAATCCTACACTTCATACAATATTTCTCTCTTGTCATGATGTCTTATCGTGGTAATTATTCCGAGTTATGCTCTTTTGAACTTGGGGTGCTCATTAATTCTAAATATAGATCTATAAGGAGCAATTATACGTATATTTTTTGAGCGGCAAAGAATCTCACGTGTAAACCCACCCTGTTTGGGGCTATGTCCAAGATCGACTCCTCAACCACCATGAGACCATTGCCCCTGATGCGTGGGAACCGGATAAAATCCGTAAATCCTCGCCCCCTGTTAGGTTCGAACCCGGGATTAAAGCCCTCGTTCATCCCTTCACCCAGATGCCCCTCGAAAATGGCCCAAACGAGAAATAAACCTGCTTCCCCACTAGGGAGGGCAAGCCCATTGACCGCTGAACCAACATCTCAGGACAACAATTATGCGTATTATTTGACAATTATAACGAGAGCTTCAAAGAATGTGAGGTACAGGGTTATATAATCTTTTATGCATCACATCCAAAGGCAAGACCAAGTGTTATACCTGTGGGGTTCCCCGACATCCACATCAGCTCCCATCTCTGCATCATCTTGTAATAACCTCAATTTCTTTTTTTGTTTAGCGGTATCTTTTGTATCCTGTTCCAGCCACATCATCACCCATCTCACTCTCCTACAACATGCCAGAGACGTATACCAAATCGCCTTAATAAGTACATGCACAAGTGTACACTTCTCTATACAAAAACAATTATGTAATGCAATCGACTTGTTAAGACTTAAAGAGAGAATTTATGAACCATACCTGGTCATCAATATATAGTTGAGGGACTAAACATGCAATCTTCTTTAAATAAGAAGAAAGGGGGAAAACGGAAACAAGTAGCCCTAGAAAAATTCAATCGATTCCAGATGTGTTTTTTTTCCCGCTTTCAAATTTCTAATCTGAGTATCGAAAAACATTTGCCGCCAATCCATCTCTCTCTCTCTCTAAAACACCTGAAGATCATTTTACGCAGATAGAGAGAGAGAGAGAGAGAGAGAAAGGATGTTGGGGAGGATGCGGACATGCTCTCTGAGCTCTCTGGAAGTTCTAGAAATGGAGAGGACTCCTTCAAAGCTTCTCAAAGACGATTCTCTCTCCATCTACGGTACTCTCTTCTTCTTCTTCTCACCATCATTTCAATTTATATATCCTTAGTTTCTGATATTATTATTATTATTGATGCATATGTATGATGTTGTTACCTTTTTCTTTCGTATAAAATTCTTAGATTTGTTCTAGAATATGTATGATTATGATCTTTGTGGGCTTTGCTAGCGAGTCGAAGCTGAATAGCCTGAATTAATGATGTCAAATGTTGGCTGCAATTTGAAGGAAATGCTATTTCAAGAGTGTTTTTAAGTTGAAAGAATTGCTCAGTAATCTTTAAATTAGTTGTTTGAAACTCTTAAGTGTTTTAGTTAGATGCTTGTTTGTCTGATTGGTTTTATATAATAATAATAATATATATGCCAATTTTGTGTTGTATAGAGAAGACACTGCTGAAGCTACAACAAGGTTCTCAGCTTGATCTAAGTTCAGTTCCTGAGGAAGCGACAAACACAAGCACGAGTCCATTAGTGTCTACTGTTTCATCTAATATGACTGTGGATGCTGCTGATTGTGCTTCCACAGGCTCGTTTATTGGCTCGGGTGGTAGTCAATCTATGAACATTTCAAAAGAGGAACCACGTGGAAACTTGTCGGTTATTGACATGTTTTCAAGATACAGGGCTTCTAGAACTAACAAGATAGTTTCGTCTGATGACAGTGCAATGGAAACCGAGGATTATGGTTTTTCTGCAAATACATCGCCTTCGCATGATCCTGAACTCCAAGAGGGATGTATAGTTGATCCACCATCACCTGTTTGAAGTATGACCTTGAATATGACTTTCTTAATAGAGCTTGATCGTTATTGTGATTATGTCGGATTTTGAATGATAATGTTGTTTCATTAAAGCCAATCCAAATTCTTTACCATGTAATGCTATAAAATTCCAGTTATTTTACACACCAAATCAATAACTAGTTTATTTCATCTGTTCATGGTCACACTTTCATGGAACATGTTCGTACCAGATTTTATTTTTCCCAACACTCAGGACACATCCACACTCAGAATCTTTATTCATCTCATACTCACAACAGCAATGCCCTCACACGCTAAAATTGGCGCTAACTGAAGGTTACATTGTAACCATTCAAATAGGAAAGAAAATTTAACATTTCCAGCAAGAAGCAGCCACAATGGGCTTTGATTTCCATCCAAGCACCAATGAACCCTTTTCTTCCACAATTGTATAGCCTTCACAAACTTTGAGCTCAGCCAGCCATTGCTTAGCCTGAGCCACCAACTTAACCGGTGCAGCCTGGAACCCTGCCCGGCTCATCCTCCTCCGCCATTGGTCCAACCTCTCATGCCTTTCCACCCTGCTTGGCCCCTCACAACTGACAATATTCTTGATTTCTTCGGCAAAGTAAAACTGTTCAACTTTTGCTCTTCTAGTGTCATATTTAGGCAGCATTGCATCAAGGGCATCAAATATGGCTGAGTAATAATACAGTGCTTCCATAAACCTCCCCAGGAAGAAAGGCCCGTTATGGCTCGAATCCTGCTCAACAAGGACTAAAACTTTTGGGGACAATTCGTGGATTATTTTTAAAACCGAGTTTAGAGCACCCCGGCTCTCTTTCACCACGCAGTGAAGTTGGAGAATGCTGTTTACTACTAAAACTTCGTTTTCATAAGTTTTAATGTCTTCGGGCTTAAGGGTTTCCAAGCTGCTTTCCACATGTGAAAATTCCAAGTTTATGCCAAGTTCGTGCGCATAAGCCTCCAGCTCGTCTCCGATGATATGGAAGCGGTTAACACATGGTCCAACTGCAGTGATCCTGATGCGGCGCAAAGACTGGCCGTGATGGTTAGCCAGGCTCTCTAACAAGCTACGCCATTGACGTCCATGTGGCAAACCAAGAGTCATCCCAAGGTCAACAACATGAACAAACTTCTCTCCCTCAAAGGCTTCCAATATTGTTAAGTTAGCAACAAAATGACCAAACTGAATATGAGGACAAACTTCATAAACTAGTCGTAAAGCCTCTTCCTTTTTCTCCGAGCCAATGGAATTTAAGTTTGGTGCTGGGGTCACCAATCCAACCGCCCCAAGGGGTTTCACCAACGCTATCCGGTCTGTGAGTGCCTGCATAAAGCAAGATGCCACCCTCTGGAAAGATGAACCGAAAACAAGTGCATTGGCTCGAAGCTCGACTAATAAATTTGAAGCATGTGCTTTATCACGACACGCAACGGCTTCAGCACATGAGATTAGTAACTGAACAAGATGCATCCCATCCACATTTCCCTCATGTTTTGTGGGTCCGGTTTCCAAGATTGCATCTTCGATTGCTTCTGCAGCTAAGTACCTTTGGGTGTAAGTCCAGACGTGGTCCCTAAACCGAAGCTTGGGAAAGCTATTGGTACTGTTAACACGACGGATGGTCACATCTACTCCATCTAACAGACTGTTATCACCCACAGTGGTTTGAGGCATGCTCAGTGTCCGTTGCATCTTTCTTTGACCAAAGGGATTGTTAGAAAGTTTAAGTAGGTTCGAAGGGGAAGAGGCGGGATTGTCTAAAACAGATGAATAACATTGGTCGTAAAACGGAGACATTGAAAGATCTTGACCAAAGTTTGTTTCTTTAACGTTGGTATGTGCGTGAACATTGTCATGGGCACAGAATGGATTTTCCAAAAATGTAGGAGTACCCGTATGAAACGATCCCTCTGCCTTTCTCTTTGTACCACAAAGTTTAAATCTTGAATCAACTCCATTGACACCGGCTTTTAGATTATTCCATCTTTGGTCACTAGAAAGTGGATGCATGAAAAAACGATGACTCATTTCGAGCTATTTTTTCTTTTATCATATATAGCTCTGAAAGAACCATAAGCCAGTGATTCAAGCATATAAAGAACTAAATACATTGTTCTTGTTTCCTAGGTCTATGATTTTTTGTCCATTTTCTTAATTTCCAAATATTTTTCAAGTTTTATATGATAAAGTTTAATTCTACTGTTGTTTTTCTAGGAAATAGTGAAAATACTAATCTTGGACCCGAAAGCGTTCTTTAAGGTTTAAACTAAGCTCAGCATTTTCCCACTTCATTGGTAACTTGGTGCGTTACTAACAGTATATGTTTCTAGTAACCGATGTACCTTTGAGCTACCCTGTGATCGACGGTTTTGTTTTTTTGGTAAATTTAACTTCTTTGGTCAGGATAAAATTACTGTCAAGTATCAAGTAGCCACATAACCATTTAAATCATTCACAGCTGTGTTTTAGGACTATCTATATCTGATGTGGACTTTTTTTAAGGTTCCAACAGAAATCATTCACCTGTTATATATATTTTCTAAGATGTTCAATGACCAGGACATGCTTCTTGTGTGTAAAAAAATAAGAAATAAAAGGTTAGCTTTCTTGATTTCATCTGTTAGCGTAAATTATTAATAAATAATTTATGGTGCCCTTATTGATCATTTATCTAATAACCCGATCAATATTTACCTTAGTATCCCTATAAAATTAACTGGGCTTTATTTGATGGACATAAAGGCCCATACTAGTTAATTAGGGTTTCCGGGTGAAGCATATAAATACAGGTTATTGGGAACCCTAAAATACACACCAAAAGTTTACGGTCCCCCTCACTACAATCTGTTATTATCCCTCTCCATCCTAACTGCTCACCCTAAACGGGAACCGATCAAGATGGCTTCTTCTTCATCTCTAACTACTACTTGATTGTCAAGTATGTCAAGATCCCTAAAGTGTTTTCCCATTAGATATTGAAAGAACTGATTAACATCATCTATATGTAATCCTTAGTATTGAAATCATTTATATAGTTGGATTTGTTAATAGCAGGCTGTATGGTTGTATATGTTTTTGTTACAGAAGTGGTTTAATATGAAAATGACAAGAATCCTGAAAAAAATTGTCTAAGAATATATTGCTTTAGTTTTCATTAACGAAAGAAAAATTACATAAGAATGACAGGTGAACGGGCAACAAGCTGCGCCGCAACCCAAAATACATCAAGAACTTATAAAAGAAAACTAAATAAGGGGCTGTTTGGTAGCCTCTGAATGGTCATTAAGAGGCTACCTCTTAATGGAACCATTAAGAATTTTACCAATGAGAAGGTAGAAGAATTTGACATGTGATGATTTACCATTCAGAGGTTACCTCTTAACCATTCAGACATGAAGTTACCTCTTATTCATTCAGAGGTTTTAAACCATTAAGAGATAGCATCTGAATGGTCATTAAGAGGCTACCAAACAGCCCCTAAGTCATTTAGGCGTATTTGTATTTAGTTTTCTTCCTATAATTAGTTTACTTAACGAGTAAAATAGTTAAGCAAGAGGACATCCTCCAAAATGTTAGGAATGAAACCTGAACATTGTTAACTCCTTCTTCCATTAGTTCAAAAGTATTATAAAACCAGGGTGGTGTTATTGCTTTAATGTATGTATTTGGCATATAAAGCATAAATCGGTCAATGAAATCCAAAAACTGATGAAATTAATCTAATAAATAAAATACACAACTATCAACTTTGTAAAACTCCTGAGATCCCTAATACGACGTAATGTGTGTGAAAATGACCAAATGGATATCAACAAAAAGGCGTTGTTATCTGTTGGGTCGTCCCTATGTAAACAAGAACGATGCATATTTTCAGGTGTTTTCTGCTTGGCCTGTACCTATTTTTCCCTCAGTGTTGCTCCTGCAATATGTCAAGAAGATATGGTATTAAAACTCATGAAACGTACAGTTTCCCCTTGAATCCTGGATTTTTTTTTTCTATTCAGACTACCTTTTAATTATCTTTTGAAGTTCATATATATTCCTTTTACCTTAAGACAAACAACTAAAGATATTGTAGAGTTAAGGCTTTTGTTTTCATATAATGATATAAAATTAAATGCATAACAAGAAATTGTTTGTCTGGATCATTTAAGAGCTAAGGACTTATGTTTGAGTGACACCTAGTGGTGGTGCTGTGATGGTGATATTGAAGTTTTCGCCTTTTTGGTGGCGCTGACAATTTTGTAGCAGCATTGCTGTTGACAGTTACGGTAGCGATGACATGTTGAACTTGTGGGCATTAGATAGAACATTAACAGTGGCGGTGCTGTTGATACGGAACAATAGCGGATAAATCGTCTTGAGGTAATTCCCGTAACCATGCTGTCACTATTAAGGTGATAACATCAATTTTATTTTCATGATATTTTCTCTGTATAGTTATTTCGTTATAAACAATGGATCAAGAATATTCTAATGGACTTTTATTAAACAATATATATTGACAAAGGAAAATGTTTGATACAATTCATATAGCTAGAAATAGTCTTAAATGATATGATATACGTAATGGTTTCCCTCTATGCAGCAACATGTTTCTTATTCTGCCCGTTTTGAATATTTAGGCGATAACGGCTGCAATCATTGGCCTAGGTTTTCTATTAGCAAACAAAGCTTAAATGCATTGTTGTTACCTCGGTCTGCACAGAATAATACTATGTTTGTTTTCTTCCTATAATTTTTTTACATATAAAAACATATTTAGTGCCATCTCCATCGGTCGGCTATCATAAGGTTGAATCAGTCTGATATCCCTCTTGTGCCACCTTTACATTGTACCAATCTCCCTAGGGTATGTTTTGCATAGAGTTGAGCTTTTAGCTTTAAATTTTTAAGAAAAATCTCATACTCAATAAAAAACTTTATTTGTTGGAGGAGCTTGAAACTTTTAGGTTAGAAACTTGAAGCTTTTGATTGAACGCTCCTACTAGTAGCGTTTAGAAGGAGTTACAAGCTTTTAGAGAAAAAATGACTATTGTAACCTCTAAAGATATGAACTTTTTTAGTTATGTTTTTTTTTTCTTTTGTCCATTTTGGTCATTTTATACATTTTATTAAAAGCTCCAGCTACTCTGTCAAACACCTAAATATATCTAAAAAATTACAACCACCAGCTACCAGCTAGAGCTACAGCTACAGCTACAGCTACCAGCTTCCAACCACAAGCTACTTTTGCCAAACATACCCTAGGCAAGGAATCAATAGGAAATTGGGTCTAAATGGTTAATTTTTGGCCTAATCTTACTTTATATATTATGTCCGCTCTACCCAAAACACTTTTTGTCCAAACAATTATAAAATTTTTGCAAGTACAAGATTACAAACTAGTGAGTTACAAGGTAGACTCGATATATACTATGCGTAAAATTATCATACAAAGTCTTCTAAATATAGGAATGGTACAAAGACACAATGGATCGCAAAATATAACAATATAAAAAAAAACGGTGTTAAATAAAAAGGCAAAATAACCTAAATTAAAGTTCTAAAATCTACAAATTAAAAATTCAAAAACGAAAACCTAAAATCTTATATCGTAGAGTTCGACATGAACCTTCATAATTTGTTGGCTTCAAGAAAGAAATCATATTGAATAACATGTTGAATAAGTAATATGTACCAACTTGATTATATCCTAGTCATTTAAATTTAATTTAAATAATATTAATTAGCAATCCTTGTAGGCATTGCGTACTTGTATCTCTTACATAATTGGTTTTTATTTGCTTTATTGTGTGGTACTTTGTGTAATGTTGTTTGTAGTGATTTCAGGTATAAAAGGGTTTGGTTGGGTTTTGGGGAGACCCATTTGCTCCGCCTTTTCTCTGCTCCCACAAGACACCTATGAACGGTGATCGACAGTTCCACTCAACTTCCACTGTCTGTCTCTTTCTCGCATACTTTTTGTAGTTGCTTTCTTCTCTGTTTGAAGGTAATGTTGTTCGCGATGTTATTTGTGAATTTTTGTTGGTTGTACTAATTACCAAACAGTCGAAGATTGCATGATCCTGTTACTCAGGCATGACCTTTCAAGTCTCTTTATCAATGTATATTTAGTGGTGATTGGCCTTCTTGCTGTTTGATTGTTCTTTATGTTCTGTTTTTTTTTTTTTTTTTTTTTTTTTTTTGTTACTGTTGTTGATGTTTTCGTAAGACATGAATTGTATTTCTCTGTTATAGATGAAATTGTAATCTTGATGTCGATGAAGATGAAATTTCAGTTTCATTTGAGAGAAGTTTGTTTTCGGAAGTGAATATCCCTTTCGATATTTTTATGATCCTTTGAGGATATTTTTAACGGTGATCTATGCAGTTATAGTGGTCCAAAATCAAATAGTGGTCAAGGTCCGCTATATGATATATAAGTTATAGCGGTGGTATAGCGGTAATTTTTATATCATGCATATTTTTTTATATATATTAAAAAATATTAATAATAATATCAAAATTTATAGTAATATCATATTATCATGCAAAATATTAGTACTAATATCAAAATTCAAAACATGAACTGAGGAAGTCCAACGATTTGAAGATTTAGGTTTAATTTTGTTGAATGATGAACTGATAAAGAACTAGCAAATGAAGACTTTTGGTCTCATTTTAGGTTTAATTTTGGGTTTGGGCCTTTACTTTTGGGTTTATTTATAAACAAAAAGTTGATTAATGTGGGCTTTACCTTACTTTTGGGCTGAAATAAGAAAAACCGCTAAAAGCAGTGCTACGACCGCTATACGGGTTTCAAAATAGCGGTCTAATAGCGGGATTTAGCACCGCTAATAGTAGGACCGCTATAAGGAACCGCTATTTGGACCTCTATAGATTCGTATGTGTCACACCCAACCGATGGCGGAAACATTAGAGTGAGACGAAATAGATTACTCATTACACATAGCACTAAAATTTGTGACAAGTATTTAAATAATGAATTTCATTTTATTACTATAAGGATTCAAGTACAACATAAAAAGGAAATACAATTACAACAATTTGAAATAACAGAATTACAACATGGATTTAAAGTCTAATGTGTTTCTAGGCATCCTAATATGTTTCATGCATCCTCAATATCGTCATAACCGGCAACATGTTTTAAAAGCGTAGTTGAATACAAAAGTATTGGCGAGTATACAAGTTTAGTGTAGTAGCATATAAGTATAAAAATGGTAGTGAACAATCCACATGGCAAACCTAGTTATCAAGATTAACGTATAAACTGGCATGTGAACAAACAAGTCAAACCAAAGATTAACACAAGTATAAAGAATGATTAACTTAACATGACCTCTCGTTCACGGGTGGTGCGTTACTCCTATAGCGCTATACATGTTAAGGGAGGCTTGATCGAAGTTAATGACTAGTTCATCACCTAAGAATCACCCAGAAAACACAGAAAACACGAATTAAGCATAACAAATAGTAAGCATGTATTAGATTGTTGTTTGTATAGTTGCATAAGAATATGTATGTTAGTGTGTTTTGTATATAAACATGTTACACCCAAAAAGTGTGAAAACGGTAAAATGGGTCAAGTATACTCACAAAATTGCTAAGTCTTCCGATTATCCAAGTGTTGATGAGTTACTAAGATTAGGAGGTTGAATGTGTTCGGATTGGAGTTCAAGGAATATTTAGAGTCGGGATTTAGGTATGTAAAATACACCAAAAGTATGTATACGAGAAAATAATCATCTAGCACTTTATACTCGTTTTTGACACTATGAAACCTATAGGGGTTAGAATGTTTTAATGGGTTAAAGTACCCATTAGAATCGTAACGAGGAACTATGTATCTAGATGATGTAACTTAGTACCATGACGAATAATCACTTGATTATCATCAAGGGTTCAGTTATTATATATATATTCTATATGGTATATTATATAAGTTTAGTCCAACAAGTATTACAAGAATCTCATATAAGTCATGGAAGGAGGTAGGAGGATAATCTTCCATTTTAAAACCTCTTTTGTATATTCACCAATGCACAAGTTGTCATAAGACAACAAGAATGGTCATGAATGAACTAGAAATGAAATATACACACTATACTAAGGGGAAATCATCAAATGAGGTGTGGATTGAAAGTAGGATAGCCGAAGCTTTCTAAGTAATCACACTACACAAGCTCAAGTCTTGTTCAACACTTGTGGGTTGAAAACCCTTCCAAAATAGAAAGTTTAGAGGAGTAAAACACCTCTGAATTTGTATATAACAGCCTTGTTTTTAAGCACATTAGTCATAGACTTGATTAGTGGCATAAGGACATAGGTTTGTAGAAGAAAAACACAAGTTTAAAGTATGTTCTAATAAGTTTTTATTCAAAACAGAAAGTTCTTACACTTTTAACCTCAATGTGGTGATGTTCCATCTTTGGTTTTCCATGGAAAACCTATGAAAACACTCCTAGAGGTGTTCCAAGTGTTAAGATGAAAGAAACATGTAGAAGAGTGAAGTAAAAGTGAGTTAGAACTCACTTAAAAGGCCTTGAACTTTCTGTCCAGAATCTGAGAATTCTTAGCTATTTGAGAGTGTATTAGGAAGGATTTGAGGTGTTTGTAAAGTGGAAAAAGTGTGGGATTGAGGTGTGTTTTATAGTTGAAGATTAAGGTGAGTTAGGTGGGTTATTAATGAAG
Source organism: Helianthus annuus (assembly GCF_002127325.2). Lineage (NCBI taxonomy): Eukaryota > Viridiplantae > Streptophyta > Magnoliopsida > Asterales > Asteraceae > Helianthus > Helianthus annuus. Next base: position 179,942,975 of record NC_035441.2, read on the forward strand.
AAAACACATCAAGAAACACAAAATTGACCAACCCACGAGCTAGAAGTTCTCCCGTCGCGCGACGCGTCCCTAAGGAAGTTCTCCCGTCGCGCGACGCGACGGGCTCAAGTTTTGGAAAATGATTTTGATTTTTGGAAAAATAGGACCCTCATGTTTGTTTTGATAAGTTTTAGTGTATTTTAAGCATGAAAGGCATAATATGAGGGGGTTTTGTGTAACTTTAACATAAGAACAATTATAAACAGTAAGATTAAGTATAAATAAGTATTAATGACGTATAAACATGCGTGAAAACATATAAATTTCGTATGTTTGATATGTATTCGAAAGTCTATTATATGTTTACAAGAATCAAGAACAAGGTTTCAAACGTATAACGAATCAAGACGTATAAGTGTAACGAATACATAAGGTCAAATTTTGGGATAAAACAATGGGTTTTATTACAATTAAAGCCTCGGTTTTTGCAACAATAAAATGAAATACGATTAAAAGAGGAACCAACTTCCAAAAAAAGAATTATAAGACAAGCTTTCTAATTAAGGAAAGTTACGAAAAAGCGGAGCGTTACAGTATGTACGCTAAGCGCTATATCAATGCTACAGCACCGCTATAGCACGCTATTGACTGCATAGACAGTGATGTTGGGTGTTGTTGTGTCAATGAAGATGAACTTAATGTTTCATTCGATTTGATGGATGTTAACATGGTAGTTGGTTTGATTGTAGTCCATTGTGGCCCTTTATTTTTTGGCTAAATGTTTTTCATGCTGTTGTGATGTTGGTTGTTGTTGCTACTTCGACAAGGATGATGTATCATCCGAGAACCTGTTACTAATTAGCAACCCATTGTAACACCTCGAAAATTCATGTCCAATAATGTATTGACACGTGTCATAAGCTCTGAACGTGTGCAAGATTTCGTATGAAGGACTAAAGTTGACAAACGAGGAAAGTATGTGAATATAAGGGTTCAAAATGTCAACAACGGATAAATATATCTTTCAATAACCATATATGATGTTTATATCCTTAAACGAATAAATCATGGATCATACGAAGCTAATTGTGAAAGAAAGTGAGGAATTACAAACTACAGGGGCTAAATGTGTCAACATGTTTAAAGTATACCTCTGAGTGATCTTTTAGCAGACCCGAAGCTTTGTAATGATAAATTATACTCACTAGAATGTGTGATAAAAATTTCACAAGGTTTCGATCAAGTATGAGAAAGTTATGACAATATTCGTATACGAGGGATTAAAAGCGTCAATATCGAAATTTAGGACTTTTCGGTGAACGTATGAATAACCGGGGACTAAACAAAGTTGGTTTATGACTTGGGGTCCTTAAAAGTCAAGTTTGGGGTTTATAGTGCAAGAAACCACCTTAAAATCAAGTTTGGAAGGACCAGGGACCAAAACTACAATTATTGAAACTTTGTAACCGGATCAGAGTACCTCAGGCGGGGCGCGTAAGATCCTTATGGATCCTTACGCGGGCCGCGTCAGGGTGCCAGATGCAGAAATTCATGACAGCTGCCTGTACAGCCGGTTTAACCGACTTAGGAAGGTTGTTTTTGATACCTGGAGCTTGTTTGATGGTTTTATGGAGCCTAGGGACACTTGGAATGATCCCATAACAATCCTAGACTTGTTTGGCATGATCAAATTGATCCAAGAAACCTATATAAAGGCTTTGAATTTGGGTTTTCATTTGCTCATTCACTTGTAACCATCACAACTCATTTCTTGGAGGTTCCTGGAGCTCAAGCATCCTTCCTAGTGATTCTTAGTTGTGCTTAGGACTATTGTAAGTATGCTTAACCTCCTTTAATTCAGTTTTACTTAGTTTATTAGCGTAAAGTCAAACCGTCGTAATTAAGATTTGACTTCGTCATTAATCTTAATTGCTCCAGTCAAATTTCATTATGAAAGTACCTATGAGTTGGTAATTATGTGGGCATTAAACCCCTAAAAGGTCACCCTCTGATTTCCACTCTAATTAGGTCAATTGTCGAGTCAAACTTGATTATAAAAAGTCAACAGAAAGCTAATTTTCAGATAAATGCATAATTAGCAATGTAGAAGATATGCAACCTGTTTTGACATTAATATAACTTGGTAATTAATGTAAGAACATGTCTAAACATGTTCAACTCGACAATTTTCAGTTTAGGCTCGGTTCGGGACCGAAAGTCGCATAGTTTGACTTATGCTTTGACTTTCAGTTCTGACCCGTTTGTGCATGATTTAGGAATGCCTTAGAGCCTTATTAGGACCAAGTTACCTATAAGTATAACCCTCTGTGATTATACAACTTGGTTCATTAGTTATCCAATTTATATGCATGTTTCCGTTAATCGCCTAAATGTTGACTATTATGCCCTTATGATCTTAAAACATGAATTTTGAAAATGTAAAAGAGTAGAAACCTTTGGTACCGATTTATAAACTCGTACCTAGAATTTGACATCAGTTTGAGGTCTAGATTAAGAGTTACGCTCAATAGCGTAATTAGAAAGCTTTTTAGTAATTAAAAGGCGTAATTAGCATATAGCCTATCTAAACCCAATTTTTGATGCCAAACCTTATACCTACTGATGTAAAATAATATTTTGGGATTTTTGGAGATTTTTATTTATTTTTAGGCTGATCGTAACCTAGAGTTCTAAGCTTAATTCGGTAGTTGTCGGTTTTGCCCTTTTAAGCCATAAAATGAGTTTTACCAAACCTTTTGGCACCAAACCTTTTTCTACTGATCTAATATGATAAGTAGAATATTTTAAGCCTTCTGGAATAGTAAAAATATCAGCTTTCCTATAAGAACCCGGAAATAGCTCAAAATCGCCATTTTAAGCGTTTTTTAAGCGTTTTAAACGCATAGTATGTATCAAAACCATATTAGACATATAAGACTTAATACCTACTGATGTTTTAAGTTAATTTCCAGTAAGTAGAAGTTTTGAACACAGATTTCCAGATTTGACCTTTAAACCTTAAGTGAAATTACCAAAATGCCCTTCGGAGCATAGTATGGTTAGAAACGATAAATTTCACATATAGGTTATACCCTACTGATATAACCTAGTAAATTAAGTATTTTTACTGATTTCATCAGACCCGAAACTCAGAATTATATTTAAACTCTTTTATAATCTTTTAAATGACCAAAATACCCCTACGTGGCGTAATTTGAGTTTAAATCCATTTGGGGCATAATAGAAGATATCTTACTGATGTCACAACATATTTAAGGCATGTTAACTTAGGAAACTTGTATATGACTCTTGTGGTTACTCGTTACGCACTTTTCGCGTTCGGATCGGCTTTTGTGACTAGTTGCATATATTAGCCGAAACGGGTTAAACCATATCGTTTTCATCTCAAAATTCAGAATGTGTTTAAGTTACCCATATTAAACAAGCATGCAAGCTTGTCGGGTCAAAATCACATTCTAAACCGGTCTTCGCTTTATCATGCGTTATGGACCGTGTCTTCCTTTTGAAAACTAACCGGTCTAAGTCTAAGCTTAATTAAAGACCCGTTAGGATTCTAATAGGTTATTAAAAACCTTCGTTCCAGATTAGGAGCCCAGTAAAAGATACGTGCACTTGCTGTATTTGATTTATACATTGCTCAGGTAAATACCCTTAACTTATTTTCCCTATACGGGCTTGGGATACGATACTATAAAAGTACCGCTTGGTCGGGTGTATGTAGTCATTTAAATCGTATTGTGATTGATGTATTTACATAACCTGTTTGATATGTATTATTTGGTGTATGGCCCTTGGGGGTTAAATGACCATGTCCCGGATATCCTTGGCATCATTCATGAAATGGCCACGACCTAAGCACGGGGTGTAGGCGTACACCTGACAGCTGCATTATGTAAAAACTGGTATCCCACTATAAGGAATCGACCTTGAGGGCATTATACCTGTGGCGTGTCAGTTAACTTAAGTCCGGCCCTACAAACCGACCCTAATGGACGACAAATGAGTAAAACTGTATACGAGATTATTTTGAATAATTGTCCCAAGTTATAAAAATATTTTTGCCGAAGTGCATTTAAATCAATTTTCAAACTCTTTTCAAAATGAGTCAGTTAAGTTGTATTTACCAGTGCAAACTGACGTATTTTCCAAAAAGGCTAAGTGCAGGTACTAGACGAAATAGGCTGGCTACTCCAGGCATCAATACCCAAGTCTCGCAAGCTTTAGATGTCAAAGTCTGTTGAACAATCTCCTTTTTATTTGATCCGCCTGTGGATCTGTTTCGACTGTTTTGTGATACTTAAACATTACAATTTGTTCAATTGAAATAAATCTATCTTTTGCTTCCGCTGTGCATTTATATGTTGTGTTGTTGACTATGATGACATCAACTACGTCACGATACTCCCCATCGGGCCCACCGGTGACACGTGGAAAATAGGGGTGTGACACCCATGTAGGCATTGCCTACTTGTACTTCTTGCATTGTTGGTTTGTGTTATGTTGTTTTTGTATTTACTTTGGGTATGAGAGGGTTTGTTTGGTTTGTTGAAGACCTATTTGGTTCGGTTGCATTGTATATCCTTCTAGTGCTTGATTGTCTAATGCTTTTGATGTAAAGCAAACCTATCTGCCATGACAATGAAAGGAACGGTTTCGTCCGAGAAGTTACTATGATTGTCTAAAAATGTTGCTTTGTTGGTCTATATCTCAGTGATGATGGCTACACGCTCGTCTCAGAGATACAAGCGCAATGATGTTATTATACACTTGGCATGGCATTAGTTAATGCAGCCATGTTAAGCTCCTGAACCATCTTAGCTTCACTCTATTTGATTACTTAACACCGTGTGTTAACATGTTGTTATTATGGCCATTCGAGTTGCATGCTTTGTTTGTTGCGGCTTTGGTATTGTAACTTGGGTTGCAAATTAGTAGTATTTAAATTTGTATGTTATTGTTACGATGTCTTAATGTGTATAACATATTTCTCAGCCAGAAAATAATATCGGAAAAAAAAAACGTATTCTTTCTTTGTTAGAGAGAGGTGTGAATATTAAGACCCTAGTTATTTGGGTTGTTAATTGTTTGTAAAGGTTTTTTTGGTGTACGTATTTTGGTTCTAGCATTGTCGGCGATGACAGGTAACCATTTAACCCTACGCCTAGGTGGTTACCACGTCTTTGACAAATAAAAGGGTTAAAATGATGTGTGCGAGCCAATCGGTTATCAATTTTTTTTGTACCCTCGTCAAGATTAACCAAACCAAACCAAACCGAACCATTCATATTTTCATATAGTTTTAGCTTTTATGTCTCCAGTTTATGTATTTCATATTTTATACCTTCATTTCATTGAAATATAAGCAAAAGTTTTAGCCCATATTTGGTTTTGGCTATTAAACAAAGCAAACTAAAAACCCTCATTATAAACAACCGAATAAACCAAATAAAACAGACTAAACGATAACTTTGGTTTCGGCTTAAGTTGCGGATAACAACCAAACCAATTGAACCATACACACCACAATGAATTGGACTAACCGATGACTTTGTTTATGACGTATATCCACAACAATGATGCTACAATAAATATTATACGATTAAGAAAACTAGCAGAAATGAGTACCACAATACAAAGTGCCGTCCCCGTTACATCGCGCGCAGGCACCCTGATAGTATTATTATATGATTATGTTTCATTTGTAAATTTTATACTAATACAAAATTATATTTTCTTTGTAGAAGTCATAACTCCTATATATAACGGTTTTCGTTGTTCTATAGGTTTATTATATTATTTTTTTATCATAATTAGGAGATATTATTTTATTATGTTACCTTTGTAAATATCCTTGCTGTACTCTTATAAATAGTTACCAATAATACACAATCTCTTATGCGGTTTTCATTATTTAGAGTCATGTGCAATATCTCAAACAAAACATTAGGCCACCTGGTATACTCTAACATCCATTGGTGTTAATCTTAGTTGGCATCCGTTAACATTTGTTAAACCGCTCCTGGAGGGTTTTAAGAGGCATTAAAAACTTCAAATGTTAAGATGTTAACTAGGAGAGAGAGGGAGAGAATCAAGCATTGCAAAATTTGTACACACACAACAACATGTTATATATATGTATTTTAATTAATTTTAAGGGGAGTTAATAGGGTTAAACCATTTCCTTGATGTGTTATGAAGGTGAAAGAGGATCACGTAGATGATGCGGTGCCTACATGTAGTTAAAGGGCGTTAAAATATACCAAATAGCCTTACATTGACGTTGTTAAGGTATTCAAACATTGTAAAGTATAGACTTGAAACCGTTGGACCATAATTAGAAAGACCGGTGACACAATTAAAGCTAACAAGAAAATAGCCAAAGAACAATATATAAAATTTAAAACGATTTCAGATATGTAGACGAGCGACAGACGATGCATGCTAGCAACAATATAGCGGATGAAACACCATCATCTTCAAAACAAGACGCGTTTCTTTTGAACTTGGGTGTGTTGCTTTTGTTGCATTGCATTAATGTCTGTTTCAGACAATTTTTATTTTTCTGATCTTGACTTTTCTTCCATTGTTGCCTCTTCTTCATCACTCCCTCCACCTTTGAAACCATTTCTCTGCAATACAAAACTATCACCAAAGTATTTGAGTGTGCATGAAAACAACCATTGAATGGACCTTCTATATAGTCATTGTGAATGAATAAATTAAGTGCCCTTGCTTTGCATGTGATTTACTTTACTACCCTTTTGGACCACCAGTCTTTTTCCTTTTTGTTTCTTCAAACACTTGGCGCAAATTTGATCACATATGATACATTCAAACAATAGCAGGCCTTATGGCTAAAGGTCTTTTAGTCAATTTCAGCTTTGGTGATAAAGGTTTTACAGGAGTTGTTAAATTCAAATTGGAGGCAAGTATTAGTTCGTGAAAATTACCTAAATAGTCATGTTGACCAGATTTTTATTTCAATATAGACATAAAAATTTAGTCGTCCCCAACAAAACAGGTCGAGCCTAGCCGACACCAAAAGCAGGGCTAAGCCTCCAAAAGCGTGTGCTTAGCTAGCGCTATCACCAAAACCATAGGCTTAGCCGTCTCAGTTGCCTCACAAAAAGTGTAACCTTAGTCGTCTTAATCTCCTCGCAAAAAGTGTAGGCTAAATCATAGTCGTATCACCATGGTGTAGGTTAAATCCTAGCCGTCTCAACCGGCGGACCTAATATAACAGCTAATATAACTACTTTGATGAAGGCTAATTTCCATTCCGTATTAGAAAAAAAAGTTTGGCCCACATGACTATTTAGGTGATTTTCCTCTTATTTCGTCTATTAGCTGAAGTTGAATTAAATAATATAG